>NC_092148.1:21098314-21285814 GCF_045791955.1 Oncorhynchus clarkii lewisi
CTGATGTTTACACCTGTCTCTCACTGAAGCTCAAGGTTTGCGCTCTCTAATTTAGAAAATCTACAGTATGCATATGAGTTTGTTGGCAGGGATTTAAATTAGGTCAGATATGGAATAAATCAATAGCAACCCCATATATACTTCTTCTTCTCTTTTCTCTCTCTCTCTCTCTCTCTCTCTCTGCCCTTCTCTGCTCAGAAGCTTGGCGATGAAGCAGCCTGGTGACTGCAGAAGTGTGATATGTGCAAATCACATTTGCAGATGAGCTTGAAACTCGCTTTTAATATTCAGATATCAGCCATCCCGCACTGGAAGCCCACTAAGACGCGATCCGGGGGGGGGGGGGGGGGGGAGCAAGATCCCCACGTCATTAAGGGAGTCGTTATAGCCCGGTTTACGTTTAACATATTCCACATAAAAATGTACAACCAAGTAAAAACATCACCAGTTATCAGGCGATAACAATGCAAATTGTCAAAAGCGCATGAAGATTTTGTCTAAATCCAAAGTCGTGTCTCACGTCTTTCTCGTGTCTGGGTTTAACATCCCCAGCTTATTGCTGCTTTCATTTCCTTCTCCTTTCCCTCTCTCTGAGAAGTCACATGTCTGTCGAGTCTGACTCTGTGAAAGGTATGTTTGCCACGAGATGCGAGTACACGTGTCTCTATAGCCTGCCAATTGCTCATCAAACACAGCTCTGGGAGGGAAGCTTGGCTGTGGTTTAGGAGGACATCCAAACAGCAATGCAGTGCCACCGGACGAATCAGACTAGCATCCAGCCTCCTGTTTACCCATTTGGTTCAAAATGAATGGCAACAAGAGACCGACCGTTCACCACCAACTGTTCATGAACCAACCGCCTTCTGTAGCCTACAACAGCAGCTATCAACAACAACAACAACGACGCCACCCAAAGGTTCATAGTTTCCTCTACTCGCCTCACACCCATCCTCTTCCTTCGCCATATATCCTCTCTGACACCCGTTTAGTTAAACGCTTGTAGCCCAAACTTTTTCATTGGATGACAGAGAACGTTGCCCCCTGCAATTTCCCCCTACCTCCCTCATTTCCCCGTGTCTTAGCCCCTGTGCCAGATTTGTCTCTGTGCCATTTTAATTACAGGGAGGCAATCTTTATGGTGGTATTCTGCGAGAACACCAATCTGCAGAAAAGGTGATAAGTAGAACTGCTACCCAGCTTTGGTATCAGTAATAAACAGACACTTAATTGAATAATTTGACCCAAGCGGCTGATCCTCTGAAATAGCATGTTGAAAAAATGATTTGGAATATTAAGACAGTTCAAATGTTTTGCATGACGCCTGCAGTACAAAAACATCAGTATCTTTGGCTGGTTGCCCGCGACTCTCCAACGTGGGCTATGGTGGGGTGTTGAGGAAGGAGATAAGTGAGCTGCTGGTACCCTGGAAGGGTTGAGACATGTGGGGGAGCAGTGTGCCTCCCTGCCTACTGAATCTGGTTCTGGTTCTGGGTCCAGCTACAGCCTCATGGAACTTGCCCCCAGCCAGGTGCTCTCCTCTCCTCCACAGCAGTGTCTTAAAGACAACGTCTCCCAGCTGCTTCCTGTTTAAGGATAGCGGTTACAGGATGATGACACAGATTCAACACTGCATCAGGTTTGTACAAGGCGGTAAAAACCTCTCCACAGTTCAACACTGATTTGACTGGTAGCATCATTTTGCGGGGAGACTATTTACAGATGCAGCAGAGTTATCAATCGAACAGACACACAATCCGAGTCCAATGTCACTTCTACTCATTATGGTAATAGTTAATACATGCAAATGAAAACATTCCGGCAATTTGATTTCTTTGAAGATAGTTTGCATATTGTCTTGGCCATGATGATGGAGCACTTTCCCTCAGCTTCAATTTATGCAAGGCTAGTTAGTTCATTTTTATCAGGTCCCAGTTCATTTCTAGGGCTACTGGAATGAGTTATCCCCCTCACTACTTAACTCATTAGGATTCAGGTACCATAAGCATATTTTTCACGCAATTGGTGTTTTTCTTAATTAAGAAACAAATGAATTCTCCCCAGCAAAATAGATGGAACACCGGGATAGGGTGCCAGGGGCCAGATGCAGTGCGGCTTAATTAGAAGTCACTCTATTGTCTGAGCTTTTTTTAATGAACCTCCAATCTAAATGGATATCAAAAAACCTTCTAGTAGAAAAAAAAAACGGTCCATTTAAAAGAATAGGAAAATAAAAGACAATGAAAGACAGACACAGCAGCGGGCTCACACCTACAGTTCAGAGAACACGGTGCCCTTGTCACCTCTGGATGAGGCCCGTTTAAATGTCTCGATCCCTTACGCTCCTCTCTGCTCTGTTCTGCTCCACAGCCCCTCCAGCTATGTCTAGTATTGTGCCAAGCCTACACAGCAACACTCGTTTCAACTTCTCATCAAAGGTGGCGGTTCCATTAGCCTGTGGATAGGTATCAACTAACTACTTCTGAAAGAGTTGAAGCTGTCAATTTCCTCTCGTAGTAGAAACAATTTGGTTGGTGTTGATAATTATCATACTGGAATCATTTTCGATGCAGCAATCTAACTTTGCTGTTAGGTAGTTCAAGGTGTTCCTCTATAGATTTGAACATTTAGGAGGGATATTAACGATATTGCATTTTGATGTCTCCTGAGATGAAACAACAATTCAACAACAATTCATGAGGCAAAACCCGTTCTAAAGGGAGAACAAAAGAAAAACTTCAGTTCCGTTTTGATGCGTTTTTGAAAGAGAAGAACTTGTGTGAAGCAAAATCATTTAGGTCAGCTTGCTGCTGCTGCCTGTGTTGGGTTGGGTGACTGAAGGCGATAGCATCGGGGCTGTTTTGACTGAAATAAAAACCACAGCATGTCCACATGTTCTGCCAAAGCCATCAGTTCTTCTTCAGACGGCATGGCTTAGAAGCTCCCCGAGGACGGCCCAGTGCCCACTGATACGGGCCCAGGAACCGTCCATCTTGTCCAGGCCAAGTATCCCCGTGCCCAAGGGCTGTGCCATCAATGCCACAACTAGCGCCAGGACTGGATCCAACCCAGGCCCTGCAATCCATTTCAAAGGATTTTTTATGGATCAGGTATGCAGTGTGATTTCCCTTTCCCTTTGTAATGCAGCGTGTCAAAGGTGAGCTTGGCCGACTTTTAAGTCATATAGTCGTTTTTTTGCGTTTCATTTGGGTAGAGAACACATAATTGATTTCAGAGTTTCCAAATGTCATGTTGGAAGAGATTAGGTGGAACGAAAAACTGCCCTGAAATCAACTGGCATATATAGGTGAGTTGATTCAGAAGAAGGTAGGTATCCTCCACTATTGACGCTTTGATCATTAAAAAAGTAGTCATTCATCTAGAGCTAAACAAGTGTTACGAGAGCTTCTCAGACCAATAGAATGGCCAGGGGAATGTGTGTGCTGTGTACTACCTTCTCCGTTACTAGAGGAACACATTCACACTGGAGGGTGATTTAAGACAACCCCCATTTTAACATTGCATTCTTATTACTTTTATAATGAGTTTAAATGATGTCTAAAAACCTGTTTACTGCAACATGCATCCATGCATAGAGTTTACAGAAATTGTGTGGTTTCTTTGTTAATTATTTGCATATTAATTCCAGTGTAGAGTTCAGACAGTGCAAACTGATCTGTTAAAGGAAGTTACTTCCTCCCCTATTAAAAAGTCATGTTTTAAACACCTCTTACTTATCCTCAAAATTACCATAATCCCTGCGATGCTCACCCATGTGCTTTCTCTCTTTTATGTACAGCATTACTTGTTTATTTATATCTCTGAATGAGATTAGAGACACAGATTATAGTGCAGAACCATAAATAGCCATCAAAGACTGCTACAGGATAATGTAAGTCTCTCACTGATCTCTGTCTGTCTGTCTGTCTGTCTGTCTGTCTGTCTGTCTGTCTGTCTGTCTGTCTGTCTGTCTGTCTGTCTGTCGGGGGACACAGACACACCGACACAGACACACCGCAGGTAAACATACCAATGTAATATACGCTAGTACATTACCACGGTCTTGTCCTCTAATGCTACAACATTATCTTGGATCCCAAGGAGGACGTGCTGGAGAAACCATCAGTTCAATACAATGACATCAGTAACCTAGTTGCATAAGCCTAGTGATACTATACCAAGGCAGGAGCAGTCTGCTTGACAGCTCAAAATAAATTAGGTGGCACAGAAGTATAGATGAATTATATGGATTATTAAAATGAGGTTAATATGTCAACTAACTGTGAACACTGGACATGCCAAATGCATGAGGACGTCAGCTTACTCCACACAAACATTCACTCCAGTGTGACACCTTCTCTTCCCACTGATTTACAAACACACCTTTTGACAACTGAATTGTCACAAGCGTTCTGTCTAACGTTGAAACGAACGTCTCAACTAGGAAGTCATCTGACCAATTACCGTTGGCAGGACGGAGAGGCCTGTCATAGTGATTATTCATGAAGAGTAACAGCACTGACTTTCATGCCAAAAAGTGAATCGAGTTAAAAACACACCAAAGACAAAAACTGACATCAGCCACAGTTTTGAGAAACAGTGGAAACTAAAAGCTAGTGAGCAGTGAGGCAGATTTTCCTGTGGCTGCATGGATCTTGGGGTGGATGGTTGTTTGGTTGCCTAATTATTTATCCTACTGGCTTTATGGCTCTCATTAATTTCCCCTCTCTTTACCTTCCATTGAAAGTCTGAAGTCAACCTGCATCTGGTGCAGATAACGACCATGCGGCCGGGGTTTACGCAGTCTCCTCCCCTCCCCTCCCCCCACCCACACCTTCACAAGAGAAAAGGAGCGCTCTTTCATAGAGACTCACAGGATAATGGTGTTAGAAATAGGACACTTTGTGGCGCGCTTAAAAAAATAGCCAGTGGAATTTGTTGAGCTGCCTGTATCTCTTCATTCAGTGGAATCAGCAGGGCCTTCAGAAAGAATTCATACCCCCTGACATATTCAACATTTTGTTGTGTTACAGCCGGACATTCAAAATGGATTAAATACGTATTTTTTTTCTCACCAATCTGCACACAATACTCCATAATGACAGTCTTTCTAAGTCTCTAAGAGCTTTGCACACCTGGTTTGAACCATATTTGCCCATTTTTATTTTTTTTATTCTTCAAGCTCTGTCAAATTGGTTGTTGATCATTGCTAAACATTCATTTTAAGTCTCACCATAGATTTTCAATCTCCCAGTGTCTGGTGGAAAGCAGACTAAAGCAGGTTTTCCTCTAGGATTTTTTATCCTGGAAAACTCCCCGGTCCTTAACGATTACAAGCATACTCATAACATGATGCAGTCACCACTATGATTCAAAATATGGATAGTGGTACTCAGTAATGTGTTGTATTTAACACATTTTGTGTAATATTACATTAGTGCTTTGTTGCAAACAGATATATTCTGTACAGGCTTCCTTCTTTTCACTCTGTCAATTACTGTATGTTAGTGTGGTGGAGTAACTACAATGTTGTTGATCCATCCCCAGTTTTCTCCACTTTGACATTGTGGCACATTGTCTGTAGACCACTGACATCTTAATTTTATCCATTTAAAATTCAGGCTGTAAGCCAGGGTGCGAATACTTTCTGAAGGCACTGTGTGGCAAGCTTACTGTATCACACTGCAAAGACATTGTAACAGAAAAATAACAAGTTGGAGAGGGGGAGAGAGGTAGGGTGAGATGGAGAGTCATGGACATCATTGAACAACTCAGCAGTCACTGATTTCTATTTTAGCGTGATCACACACACACAAACACATTTTAAATAAAACATTTTTTAAAGAGGCTGCTGTCAGAGATTTTGGGAAGATGGCTGTCTCCTAGACCTGTGGTGTGGTACTAAGATCACACCCCAGCAGGGATAGGGAAGTCTGGGACAGCAGGGCTGTAATAGGGGCATCTGTCCTTCCCTGCTGTCCCCAATCTGGTGCCTCGCTCTGCTCCTCTCTGCTCTGCTCCACCAGACTCACCTTAGGCCAACACAGACAACAACCCTGACCTGCATGTTATTAATTTACAAACCACTAACTAAACGACCAATTGGAGCTGTTCTTCCGGCCGAGGAGCCAAGAAGCAAAGTGAATTGATAGAGATGCTTTCACCGCCCGATCGGTCACACTTTCAAACCAGCAGAGACACAGTGGGAAAGAATTGGTGAAAAGCAAATACAGTACAGTCAGGGAGTAGGACTTCAAAAGGCAGTTAGACGGCACAGACTACATAGACAGTAGAACGCTGCATAATACACAACACAGAAAATGTTTAAAGAACTCTGGGTGATTGCTTTCAAGTTTGTCTTTACAGGGGAAGCCGGGCCATTCATTTCTCTATTTTGCAATGCAAAGGAAAATAAATATTGCAGTCTTTGATGGCTCATGAATTTGTACAGTTCTCAGCATATCAGGCAGACATTTTTCTTTCTTGTGTTTTTCACTCCATATGTTAGGCCTTGGGCCTACTGACAGAGATATCTGTCAGACGTGGAAAACTCCCAAATAGCCAAAAAAAATCCAAGACGTAGGCTACATTTGCATTCATTTCAACGAATGTTTCACGTTATTGTGCACTGTTGCATGAGGCTCGTCAACTGTCTTTTTCTCTTCTCTATAAATATATACAATAGCCAGTCAAATGTATATTAATGTTACTAATGAATTTAATTGAAAATAAGTATTTTCACAATAGATATGTCTCCTTCCACTGCCCTGGTTCTGTCCCTCAATCCTGGGGCCACTGTCAGAGCCAGGAGGTCATGAGTCTGGCCAGTCAAGATAACACACACACACACACACACATGCACACACACGCACACACACGCACACCCTGATGAGATGATCTGAGAGAAGAGGGATGCATCGTCTCTCTCACTGGCTGACTGACGGACGGAAGACAACAAGCTGGAGGTAGAACCATAAACACTACCATCACTATCCTTACAGGTCACCTGGTTGCTCCTCTGCTAATGGATGCAGACACTATTGGGACAAATTCATTGATTCCCATGGGGTTAATTAAGAGAATAATTTGTCACAAATAGGACTTAAACTATTGGATATATTACATTCAATAATATAAAAGGACTAATGTAATATTGCCACCTATGGCCTAGGTTTTGCTGATCAAAGCAGTGGAAAGAATAAGATGCTGTTCATCTTCAGTACAGTACATATTAGTGTTGTCCCCTTCTGGGATCTGGGTGTATCATACAATACAGGAAGTCCTATTTGATTGATCAGAGAGCACAAATAGTTATTCACCCTTTTTACTATAGTATAAGGTCTGGAGATGTAGGCAGGTTATTACTGAGTTGGTCAATATACATCACTTCCCCCAAAGGATTACACTTGTTATCTGAAATGATATTCCATAAAGTATGACCCCAGAAATACCAGTGGAGTCGAGTGCATTTTGATCTGGCTTATACAAAAAAAAACACTTTATTGGAATTAAGATCACAGTCAAGATTACCTGAGGAAACAGCAGTGAGATTTCTGTTTCTACTCCCCTCCTTCCACATCCTGCACGTTAGTCTTTCACTCTTGGGAGCCGCTGTGTGTGTGTGTACCACTATGATGTGTGAAAGCTGTTGAGGATGGCTATACATTTCAGAGAGACGCCCCATTGCATTCTCTCAGTATGTTTCTGGAACGCCCCCCCCCCCCCCCCCCCACACACACACACACACACACACACACACACACACACACAGAAACGGACAGTATGTCTATTAGTTGTACACAGGCAGGAGACAGAGTCACAGTGACATGGACAGTGGACAGAGAACAGTTACTGTACACACACTGCTGTTACTCCATGGATACAGCCACTGTATTCTCTTCCAACCTCCAGCTGATCTTTACTCAACAGGGCTCTGTCTGCATGGTTAAAGCACCCTCTTGGGAGTCTCCCCGAAGTAGTTTGCTGCCTCCATAAATATATTTGTTTACCTTGCAAACTGCTTCCAGCGAATACTTCTTCCATTGAATTATAGCTTTTCCACTCAGGGGAATTTACATAGTGACTAAGCTGAGTATGGTTAGATAGATAGATAGATAGATAGATAGATAGATAGATAGATAGATAGATAGATAGATAGATAGATAGATAGATAGATAGATAGATAGATAGATAGATAGATAGATAGACAGACAGACAGACAGACAGACAGACAGACAGACAGACAGACAGACAGACAGACAGACAGACAGACAGACAGACAGACAGACAGACAGACAGACAGACAGACAGACAGACAGACAGACAGACAGACAGACAGACAGACAGACAGACAGAGATTGGACATGTGATCTGATGATGATGAGTGTTGGGTGTATGCTATCACACAGACACTGTAAGTACATTCTAATTAGCGGATGTATGCAGGACACCGTCCATATTGGATGGGTATCAAAAAGCAATCAACGCTCCATCACTGATGAGCAGCCTGTGTGTGTGTGTGTGTGTGTGTGTGTGTGTGTGTGTGTGTGTGTGTGTGTGTGTGTGTGTGTGTGTGTGTGTGTGTGTGTGTGTGTGTGTGTGTGTGTGTGGATGGAAAGATGTGCTGCTGCTGCTAGTGGTGGTGGTGCTGGACTCAGAGGCGAGACGGCTTTCACAAACCTCCATAATGCCATGCAATCACAAGACATTATGCACAGATCTGAACTCCAAAGCCACAGGATGAAAAAAAATCAAGGGAACATTTTGAGTTGAGTTCCTCATTCAAAAAAGAACTGATTATGATGAGCTCTCTTCTCTCCACTTCTTTTTTTCATGCAGATGTTGAGAGTGAGAAGTGTTGAAAGTGACTCTCCAATGTTAAAATATGGGCAAGAAACCCACAATCAGCCAGAGAGTGAGTCATCAGATAATCACCATAATAGAATAGAGAAGAAACACAGATTCAATAGTTTGGAGAATTATTTGTGTACTGGACCCTTAATGGATAAAAACAACTTCAAAATCAAATCAACTACAAATCTTGAGATAAACAAATTACACAGAAAATATCTGTTTTGATGCATTTATGATGAACACCAGAGACTAATCAACAACTCTGTGGTTCAACATTACTACTAATGTTTAAACCACTAACATCCCCACCACCCATTATCAGGGTAGTTATCCACCCCTCACCTAAATACAACCTATACATTCCTTATGACCAAGAGTTGTGGCCCCAGGCTCTAAGCAGAGGCCAGGCATGGGCAGTGACACACACAAAGAGCATCCGTTAGCTAGCGACGTACCGAAAGGGACTCTGTATCAAAATCTTATCTTCAAAGGACTGGGCATGGGCTCAGGGGAGCAGTGGCACCGCCTCCACACAGGCAGGCAGGCAGGCATGCACAGAGGGGGGATTTGGACCTGCAAGCAGGAACCAGGCAGAGATCTCTCGGCCAGCGCCCAGAGCCCCAGACCTCCTCCAACACGCCCGCGGTGCGGGGGGGAGGGGGGGGGGGGGGGGGCAGGCAGGGTTCCTGCACATGCGGCACGACATCAGTGAGCTGATCCCCAACCATCAATTGCCTGCCCATTTGCTTCCTGGCCCCGGCCACGGCTGGCGGTTGGGATCTGAACTCAACTTAGACACAGAGTTTCTGCATTTCACAGATGGCTGTGAGAGGCTTTGCGTTGAGGGGGGGAGCGGGGTAGTGGGGTCCGTCGCCTGGACCCAGAGCGGGGCAGATTTCACACCGTGGTAGAGCAGCGCTAAAGCAGGCCGATGTTAATCCACTCACTGAGGGGAAGGCCTGGGGCGATTCCGCTGCCCGGCCGCCGTCTACCCCCACAAAGCCATAAATGGTGCATTATACAACTGGGCCTCAGACATACTGCTGATACGCTGATAGGTGGCAGACAAAGACCAAAGCAACCACAGGAACTGGAGCTGTAGAGGAGCACCATGCAGGTACAGTATGAACACACACTCTCTCCCTCTCTCACATACTGTAGACCTACTGTAGGTAGCCTATACAATACCTGCTTAGGGGATGCTTCTGTTCTGTTATTATTCATCACTGATTTAGGTCATGATGTTTTCAACGTCTTAGTTCAGGCTCAAGACAGAGCTGGACACTCTATGCTCTACAGTACAATACAAAAACCAGTGT
The DNA here is from genome assembly GCF_045791955.1 of Oncorhynchus clarkii lewisi. NCBI lineage: Eukaryota > Metazoa > Chordata > Actinopteri > Salmoniformes > Salmonidae > Oncorhynchus > Oncorhynchus clarkii. The sequence goes on from NC_092148.1 coordinate 21,108,484, forward strand.
TGAATCACAGTGAATACACATCTAAAGTTACCAGAAGTGTTGTAGAGTGTTTGAACTTATGAAAGGCAATCCCAGGAATGAAAGGAGAGTGAAACATATAAACCTGGGGGATTGAAATAAATGACTAGGGAGAAATATGGGAAAACGATAAGGCAGCTGCAGCTAAAGCCCCAGAATGAGATGTTTTACATGAAACTAAGAACTGCATTTCAGATAAAACCAGCCACCCTGTTTAGACATCACTTGCAGGGACATTGGAAAGATATGAGTTGAACTAAAATGTTTCTGGGCAAAATGCTACAAATAACACAAAAACTTCAGTATATTGGTCTTCACTCAAATAACAACATTGCCTGACAAACATCTTTGATAAATAAAGTTCATTACTTTTTCACTGTGTATAATGGGGTTTTTATCATCACGCCAAGCATTGCTGAAGGATTGAAGCATTGTAACGGGACACCATAGGTCAAACACGTAGGATATAATTATTATGTTCATTACAAATCCCTTTTATTCTCCTGGAGGAGTCTTTGACAAGAAGGTTGTCATTTCAACCACTTCAAACAAACAGTGGTTGCTTTCCCTAATGCTGGCTGGATGGACGGTTTCCATTGTCTGAACATCTCTTTGGGCTAATCCCTGTTTTGTCAGGTTAGTGGTTGTAGTCAATAGAGGAGGAATGGTTTTTCAATGGAAGATGATTAAAAGAACTGATTCGTAATAGTGCAGTTTGACTGCTGTTATCATAGCCACTTCATTCCAAGTGAGACCCTGATGTTGAAAGCGTCCCCTAGACAAAGCTAATGGACGATAGAGTCCTGTTAAATGGGGACGGCCCAGCCTGGCTGTCTGAAGAGACAGGTTCTACTGCATCACACACACCACTCACATTACTGAATCACCAACATGCTGCCCTTCATAATAATTTCCATAAGGCTGTGTGTGTGTGTGTGTGTGTGTGTGTGTGTGTGTGTGTGTGTGTGTGTGTGTGTGTGTGTGTGTGTGTGTGTGTGTGTGTGTGTGTGTGTGTGTGTGTGTGTGTGTGTGTGTGTGTGCGTGCGTGCGTGCGTGCGTGCGTGTGTGTGTGTGTGTGTGTGTGATCACAATATCACATAAACAGCGGCATCGTTGTGGCTGTCGAAAAGTATAGCCATATCATTTTTGGATGACTTTAGATTTTAGTAAACAGTTGTACCTAAAATCTGCTGTGACTTCCAGACTCCAAGACCAGCTAACTGGATATAGAGATGACTTCACACTATTCAAAGAGCAGTGGACTAGACAATACCTTATTAACTTGGAGATCCAGTATCTTACCACATCTCACAAAGACTTTGTACTGGGAAAGGATTCTCTGTTGGTGGTTTTGGAAGGGCTGATGCTGAGGACGATGTAGACGTAGAGGGTTGTGGTGGATTGTGTTTGTTTACAGTACGCATCTAATCATCCAATCATTCAATCATTCAATCATCCAGTCATCCATTGTCACTGTTCATTGTTCAACCCTTCAGAAACCACAGAGAGAGTTGCTGTAGTTTCCACCTCAAACAACTTCCATGTTCTCACTGGTTAGCTGGTTCATACTATGGTACCACGTAGCATTATCAGATCCTGCTGACAAGAACAGATTTACCCCAAATGAAAGCTGTTGTTCATCTTATTCAATACTCCAAAGGAAAATTATATTCAAATGACTGAGAAGGAAATGTTACAGTCTAGGGCTAATGCTGACCACAGGGCCAGTGAGCTATATTTTCCAACTATAGTCAGTCATTCCATAGAATATTACTAGCTGTGACGGTATGTTCTGTCTTTTTTCACGAATCTTAGCAACATTTCCCTGTTTGTTAAAGCAAGCTGTTGAGAAAAAGAGAGAGAGAGAGAGAAGGAGAGGAGAGAAGGAGAGGAGAGAAGGAGAGGAGAGAAGCCCTTGACCTTTTTGTCCTGAAGATTTGCCTAGCTTCCCCTCACTCTAATCTAGAGAGTGAAATCATCTGATCCTAAACTAACTGTCAACTGCTTGTGATGGCGGCAAAGCCAGAGACATCACTCAATCACTTTCTTCTACTTTCTTCCCCTGTTTTGCTCGAGCTTATCATCTGACCCAGTTGTTATTCTGTTTCAGAAGCTTAAAAAACTTCATTATGGTCAAATGGGTCTCTTTGGAGAATCCCAGACACATGGTTCACACAGAGAGAGCACGGTCTGCTCTGGGTTCTAGGTCTGTGTAGACCAGCATGTTACACCCACTAAAGCATCACCACCATTTTATCACGGACGTTAATACCATCCTTTTATAGAGACAGAAATCAATAGTTTTCAGTTAGACTAAACTGGGACTCTAAGTATCATGTCTTGAATGAGAGGATGCTTTTAGCGTTTAGCCAAGCGATCTGTGGTTTGGTCCTAGGGAATGGCTGATTGGTGGAACCTTGGTTAAAAAAAACCACATCTGATATAATAAGGCAAAGCATTTTGCTCGGCCAAAGCTACTCAGTCACTGTCACCAAACCAGTCTTTAGCAATTACCAGATTAGAATTCTTTGAGATGAGATCCACTGCTGCCTGATTCTGAAAGGCAGGTAGGCAGTTCCATCACCATCTCACTTCATAGCTATTTGTTTGACATAGTTCAAACTGCTGGGGACTAATTACAGGACAGGAGAAATAACACTTTACAACCTGTCACTCTTCTCATCACAGCCAATCAGACTCACTTCTTCCTCCAATCTGATTTGCATAATCTCATTTAAAACATAATCGATCAACATCAGCCACTGACAATTGGCATATCATTCCATTATGAATATTTGCATGCATCCAGGCTAATCATATGCAGATATGCCCTCTGATCAGGGGGATGTAAACTGGGCTGTCAACAGCCGTACGCGCTATGCTGCCACGCTATGCTGCGAATCAAAACATAGCCTCTTTAAAGTATTAACATGTTTTGAAGTTTGTTTTATATTTTCAGCACATTTGACATAAATTGTTTATCTATTTACAAAGCTTTGTCATTAGTGATTTTCCAGTGAACCCTTAGCAGTGCTGTGTGTTTTGTGCTGTTGGGCCCAGAGAAATGCTGATGTACAAATTGAACTGAAAGGCTTGCTCCTTAATCCGCTGTAGCCACCTATCCCTTAACTACGACGTCTGACGTGTTTTATCCTTAATGCCCAAGAAATGCAAAGTTCTATCTTCCCCGGTTCTAGTCCTTCACAGCCTTGGCTAATTCCTGCCAAGAGAGAGACTTAAACGTAACAGCTATTAGGGCTTCATTTTCTGCCGTGCCAACTCATATCTTGGTCAAAAAAATGATGTTGACTAAATCACCCCTTTTCAGTCACCTAATATGTCATGGAAAATCAAAACAAAGGACGTTGTTGCTCCTGTGAGGGTGAAATTGTAGACTTTTGTTATTACCTCATGTTCACAACTCATTTTTACATTCACAGCTGCTAGGCTGAGTCACTTCCTCTATCCTCAAGGGCCTGGATTCAACCAAACCTGCACTGCAGGAAACTGGCACACCAGAAAATACATTTGCAGTGATAATGCATGACTTTGTGAAAACACTGTAACTAATAGCACATTATTAACACAACATTTGACCATTGAAACAACACAGAACTCATTTGGATTTGAATTGAAACATTTTCTCCCCACAAAATATACATGGGAACTGTATTTCTCCACAGTGGGGAAAAGTTTCCAGAGAAATTCTAGAACACTAGAGTCCTTGAACATTCTGCTTTAGAATAGAACAGAGGAAGGCAAGTGTTGATCTTCTAAGCTGTTTAAAAGCCCAAACAGAACCCATAATATCCATATCCATAATATAACATGACGTCAGACGACAAAAATCACTCCGATATTGGGGAGTAACCTCAGAAAAGCCCTTAATTGAGCGATATCTCCAGCCATCACGACAGATAACTGTGCAGCCATCACCAAGGTGAAAGGGAATTTACAAGTTAAATGAAAGAATTCATGATGTGTGGTGGCTCTTTTACTCCCTGGCTGTTTCCCCTCTTGGCAGGGGCCAAATAGAGAATGTTAAATGAGGCAATTGTGTCCCGAAGGCAAAAAGAGAGGGAGGAAAAAAACATGTTCCTGTGTGCTCCTAGCCTGAGGACTATCCTCCTGCTGATGAGGTAGAGGCATGGCGTGCATCCCAAATGTATCCCCTATATACTGTAGTACACTATTTTTGACCAGGGCTCTGGCCAAAAGTAGTGCACTATATAGGGAAAAGTGTACCAATTGGGCCATAGTCATAGAGGGACCCAGCAGATCCCTACACCACCAGGCCAACTTCCTGTGAGACCAGACCCTGGTCCACCTCCCTGACACATCATGATGATGCGCAGACCCACACATGATTATATTCATATCATATCAACATGCACATGGCAAAGTCACATCCTGGAAAAACTGGCCATATTCATAATATACACAAAGACTTTATCGGAAAAAAAAACTAGCCTAACGCTATGTTATCTACAATACAGTTTTTTAGGAACTGTGCACCATGATAAATGTGGCTGATACAAGGATATACCCAAATCTATCAATTTACTTATTATTCAATATGCCAAATAATATATGTGAATGTTTATGGTGTCGTGATGAAGAGAAGTGTCAGGATGTGTATAGACACTGGTCTGTAAACATTGTATTGTGTGTCTGACTTGGCATCCTATATAGTGGGAAGGATGGCATTTCAGACTCAGCCTATGTCTGTAGCAGTAGGAAACGTACTGTCAGACAGCTATACAGACATACTCCGTGTTGACACGCTGACACTGATAATCAAAGCCTTGTTTGGGTCTTAAAAGGACGTACTTGAACAACAGCTGGACTAGAGGCCATAGCTATCCTATAATGGCCTTTGGAGAGTGATCAATATTCAAATCTAAACATCTCTGTTGTGATTAGAATGCAGCCCTCTTCTTTTCTCCCCTCCCCGAAACAACAAGAAAAAAAGCTTAAATCGATGATCTTAGAGTCTAAACTAGATTCCTAAGCAGTTTGCCACTCTCTGCAGCAAGATAAGATAAACTCTCTTTGACCTAAGAGATGAAGTTGCCATGACGATCAGGGAGTCCACTTTCTCTATTGATATTTTGCTGATGTAACAACAAATGGAACCAGATCCGGCTCCTGATAGCTGTGATTAATTAATACACATATTGATCCGTACAAGCTAGAGACAAGGCTATTAACTCAAACGGCTGAAAGTCAATTGTTACCTGGGGCTCAAAAGTCATCACTTGATATCAAATCTAAATAAACTGAGGAACAAACGATTAGGATTTGTTGGGGCACAATTACCTATTATTTTATTTCATTTACAACGGCATGCAAACGAAAAGGGACGTACGAGAGAACATGTCCTTTTAATAGAAATTCTTTGAAAGGGACTGAGCCATCTAATCCTAACCCATCTCTGTAGCCAGCAGAGCAGCACTAAAACCGAAAAACACTTTTGTGATCAGATCCTGAAAAACAACAATCCATGTTGAATCATCCATTGACAACTATGAAGGAGAAGATAATGGCTTGCAACAGTGAAGAGTCACTGGGATAACGGTGGTGGAATTACAGGAAAGAGGAAGACAAAGAGGAAACAGGAAATGACCTCCACCTTTTGAAACCAGCAACCCAGCGACCAATGCCCACATCTCATTGTGCTGTTCAAGCTGCACTGCAGCACCACTGTAACACACACACACACTCACACCCACTCACTCACACACACACTCAGCAGCCATGCCAACTTCAGCTCAGCCTCCACTTCAGCTGGCAGTTTTTTCAACAAAGGAAACACACATCCATCCACACTCTACATTCCATTTCATAGTTGCTAATGTTATATCCGAAATGTGGCCTATAAAACGGGCGCTTAACGTCAATCTGACATACAATCGCAACAACAATACTTGAAAGTATAAATGTTAAATAAAATAGCCAGAAATCATGTGAAGACTGGAGACAGCATGCTATTTGCATACATTGGTGGTGCAACATCAGTGCTTGAGAAAGAGAGTGAAGGCGAACCGGGATCCATCCGCCAAGACGACGAGGAAGCAACACAACACAAGCTGTTATTGGCAGGGAACAGATGTTTGAGGGAAAGTTGGCATTCAACAACCATTCTTCATATGACAGAAATCTATGAGGAGCACAAGAGAGGCAGCGTGATTGTCAGGCGAATGAAAAAGAAACCCTTAAATACGAGAGGCTGGCATCCGAACACAGATATGATGATTCCCCCCCAAAACATCAGACTGCTTGAGTTGATTTACAAGTTGATTCAGCTGTGACAGAGGTCAAATAGAAGACAGCACTTCTCCTAGGCAGATTACCTTTCATGACAGAGCACAGGCCTAAAGTTGACCACAATCCCCAGTCTCACACACACTCACGTATGAACAAACACACACACACTCACACACCCGCATGCATGCACAGCCAAGCACACACACACACACACACACACACACACACACACACACACACACACACACACACACACACACACACACACACACACACACACACACACACACACAGAAAGTAGGCGTAGGCAACCAATTCAGTAAACACTAATATATAATACAGTAGTTATCCTTGTAGAATGAACATATACATACTCATCACAGTGTAGTTTAATTTCTGCACAGTACAAGTTCTGGACTCTGAATGGTTTAACAGCAGAGAGGAGCAGTCCTGTATCTGGTAAAGGACTAGTTAACGCTACAACAGGAATTCACGAAGTCACAGGCAGCACCATGTACTGTAGTGAAGACAACAGTTAGGCCAGGGAAGAGTGCTAAGTCAATTTAATAAGCACATCTGACATTGGATGTCTTGTGCACGGCCCTCTCAACACCCTTCCAATAGGATTCCTCCATAAACAACACTGGGGGAAGAGGCCCCCTACATCATCTCGGCTCATCTACACGCCACCAAACTTTGGGAGCAATTTTACAGAAAAATGACTCTGAGGGGAGGCGTTTTCCATTCAGCTCTGTTCATATCTCTGCCTTCCTATTAAGAATCAAAATGTACCCCTCAGTGGGAGAGGTATGGACACACCACAGCATAGCACTAGGAGCCACAGAGAGGTGAGACGGGGGAGGGAAGGAGGGAGCCTTGAAGGAATTCACATATTCTCCTCTAATCACAATCCGCTGAGCATCAGCCATATTTCCATAATTTCTGTCAAATTTAGCTGATCTACTTTGGAGCGGCTAGCTGGCAATCTGGGCAATTTATTGGCATATTGGCACGGGGTGATAAGGCTAGAAACAACAGCAGCTAGCAGCTGGCCCACAGAGATGGACTGATAACATTGATATGTGCTCCCATACAAAACACCTCCTCCACTATCTCCCCTTTCTATCAAACTCTTATTACAATAAAAGTGTATGGGTTTTTATCCCTTTCTTGGGAGAGGAAGAGAGGCAAGGAGGGAGGGATACAGGGACGACCCAGAAATATAGAAGAAAAAAATCAGATGTAACGTTTCAGAGGAAAAAAACAAGGGGGAAATACATAATTTATCACAGTATTATCGGGATATCCAGGCAGCCTAATCAAGGAGCACTGAGTGACTATTTTTTGCCTTATCATCCAAAGTGGTGGAAACGGAGAGGGAATTATCAGCCGGCTGCAGATTGCTGGGTTGGAATTTTAATGGTAATAATCGGGTTTCTGATGGTATATCTTCCCTGCTTATCTTTTCCATTATCTGTCCTTATCTCCCCAGTCATCGGAGCAAATTAATGGTGCTCTTTCAGCTTCGCCTTTTTATCACCGCTCAGAGAGCACCCAAGGGGAAGGAATAAGCAAAATATTAAAATACTGCATAAATCACAATTTTAGATAACGGCCCAATGTATGCAGGATGGGGGGGAAACTGCGCCCAACAACCTTTTTGTCCTTTAGAATGACTGTCTGCGCTGACTTTCTGTGCATTGCCTGGTTCCTGGTCCTCAGGCCTTTCCCTAGCTCCTAGTTCCTGGTCCTCAGGTCTTTCCCTAGCTCCTAGTTCCTGGTCCTCAGGTCTTTCCCTAGGTCCTAGTTCCTGGTCCTCAGGCCTTTCCCTAGGTCCTAGTTCCTGGTCCTCAGGCCTTTCCCTAGCTCCTAGTTCCTGGTCCTCAGGTCTTTCCCTAGCTCCTAGTTCCTGGTCCTCAGGTCTTTCCCTAGCTCCTAGTTCCTGGTCCTCAGGCCTTTCCCTAGCTCCTAGTTCCTGGTCCTCAGGCCTTTCCCTAGCTCCTAGTTCCTGGTCCTCAGGCCTTTCCCTAGCTCCTAGTTCCTGGGGTAGGACACATCGATGTTTCCTTTGACCTTTCTGTTTCTAACTAATGCTTTAGTTCTTTCAACACTGTATCCTCACTCCTCACCTCTCATTAACAACCTCTTACACATGACATAGTAATTCAGGCACGCCTGGGTCACAGTGGATATGAGGATGCTCACATCAAGGCAGTACTTCTTTGCTTGACAACAAAATTCAGAGGCATCCTCCTTGTGATTGGTTCTTACACAAGTGGGTTTAGCACATCATGCTAGGCTATAGTATACAGGTTTGTGCGTATTCCTCATAGATCAGCAATGCTTTCTCTGCTCAAAATAATCATGAATAGCAACACATGCATACCAATTACACTGTAATTATACCGAGCAGAAAAACAGTTTTTTTCTTCGTATTATCATTAAATTACAACAAACATCATTTAAATTGTTCGGTCTACATCAAAAGAGTCTTGGAGCGTTTGCATTGAATCTATAACCGGTAGGTTCATAATTCAGAACCATGATACCCACTTACATTTGGTAATCAGAACCAATTTTCTAAGTGTTCTTTGAAAATATATTCATAGGTACTGAAAAATATATTTCCGACAATCAACTTCTTAACTTGCCTAAAATACTAAAATGACGTAAAATATGTTGAAACTGTAAATGCATAAAACAAGCTGTGGCCGTGAGTGACAAGCCTTTGAAGATCTTTTAGAAAATAGACCTTTGCAGTAATGTATTGCCATTTTGCAGATACTGCAACAACAACAAAATTAACGTTTCAAAATCTTCCTGGAATATATAATTACATTTTGTTGACAGCCATATACAGTGCAATCAATTACTGACTAATCGTAACCACTATTAAGTAAATTCCTCATGTAAAAAAAGAATCCTAATTTACACACACACAGACACACACACTGTATAAATGAAGTATATATGTCTACACTGTGCTGTATCCACATTACCAATCACACTATTACTGGAATAACTATTTCACATATTGAAACAAAAAATATATTTTTGAGTTATCTAAAATATCTTGTGAGTGGACAGTACTCATTATTTTTTCTCGTCATGTCTATAAGTCCGACAACAATGAGACATCCCAAAGGAGTCTCTCCCTACCTGCTCTTCAAATAAACCCAAGTCGTAGGACAAGGGATTCCCAGTGAATCAGCCCGACGTAAATGACATGGTCAATATAGAATAACCACATAGACAGTCATACAGCTAAATGACATGGTCAATATAGAATAACCACATAGACAGTCATACAGCTAAATGACATGGGCAATATAGAATAACCACATAGACAGTCATACAGCTAAATGACATGGCCAATATAGAATAACCACATAGACAGTCATACAGCTAAATGACATGGTCAATATAGAATAACCACATAGACAGTCATACAGCTAAATGACATGGTCAATATAGAATAACCACATAGACAGTCATAGAGCTAAATGACATGGTCAATATAGAATAACCACATAGATAGTCATACAGCTAAATGACATGGTCAATATAGAATAACCACATAGGACTGTATTGTACAGTAGGTTCACTACACTGCTGATAACAAGAAAAGTATGATGAATACGGTGAATCTTTGCCGATACAAAATGAAAAAAGACACAATAAAAAGTCACCGTTGTTTTCAAGTCTCTAAAGAGCAGACCTAAAATGCAACGTTGCTATGACCACTGTTAGTATGATACATTTCCACTGGGAAGCCTGCTAGGCCAGCCATTTCAATTCCACATTTGGAATTACATAAACACATTTCACAGCTTGTTTAAAATCACAGGAAATAAAATCCATATAGATCCATTCTGTCTGGTGTCACATGGTATTTCACTCAAAGCGTTGGTATTTGAAGTGATTGAAATAACCCTTGAATTATCAGAGATCCAGAGGCACAATGCTTTGTTGAAATGGGGATCAAACTAACAACAAGTACATGTAGTACTATTAAAAACACTGTCCATTGTATTTGACATATATATTTTAGTTATTATATTACCATGAACACTTTTCAGTATTTTTTTATGTATATAACATGTCCAGTTATAATTGTGTATAACCAATTATATATTTAGACAGTGACACAATCACTACCTACTCTGCAGAATGATTAGGGTTCATGCTATTATTGTAAAAGTTTTAATTTAGGTTTAATTTATTTATACAGTTTGTGTGTGTGTGTGTGTGTGTGTGTGTGTGTGTGTGTGTGTGTGTGTGTGTGTGTGTGTGTGTGTGTGTGTGTGTGTGTGTGTGTGTGTGTGTGTGTGTGTGTGTGTGTGTGTGTGTGTGTGAGAGAGAGAGAGAGAGAAGGGGGACGTTCCTCATTTGACTTAGGTTATTCAGTATATCTGACATTAGTATTACTACATAATTGCTTAAGATAAAATACTTCATTTGTTTAATTGGAAACAGAATTCCAAGAAGACAGTTTGCAAAGGTTATACACTCTTTAACTTTAGGTGTTTAATGTCTGAAGATCATATCAGCACATTATAATAAATCACAAGAATAGAATCCTGATTTGCTTGACATAAATATGTCAAATATTATAAAGTAACCTATCCACTTTTTAGCAAACACCAAGCAAACTCCTATATCTGTAAAAACATCATTTGAAAAGTCAGAAGATGGAACGCCTTTCTCAGCAATAGCATATGACAGAATATGATTGATCAAAAACATAACTCATTTATCAATGAACGAAACTACATCAACAGTATCAATTAAATCTGGGATTGCCAATTGACATCGGTGCTGAAGTGACTAGTCACTCACTAACCTAATTTAACTTCTCCAACAAGCTTTGGTAGATAACAGGACAGCGAGGCTGTAAAACTTACGTTTAATTTGCCTGGGGTTGCTCTGCTTCCTTCGGGACATGCCTGCTCGGAGCTGGTCAGGAGATCCAGGTGTAGCACTGACTGATCGATAGGTTTTGGTTCATCCAAGCACCGGTAGGGTTTGTGATGGAAATTGAGAAAGAAAGGGTGACGAATTATGGACACTTTTTTCAGAGTATGTCGCTCTGTCTCTTTCCTTTCTCTTCCTCTGATCTGCTCTATTTCTCTCTTGCTCGCTCTCTCTCTCTCTCTCTTTCACTCACTCTTTCTCAATGGCGTTCTCCGAGAAGAGGCTGCACTGAGTTGCGATCCGCACGGACTGACTGGGGAGGTGAAAGCGTTTCGCGCTTTTGTTTGAAGATAAGGTTTGTGCCTCCACGGGTACCGTAGACACCGCTTCTTAAACTTGACTTTTAGCTTGTGCTACCGAAGTAGTGATTTCTTAATTGTTAATTACTAGTGGAATGTCACATTTTGTGGGGTTAGCCAAATAATACTCAAGACATTTTGAACCACCAATATTTGGCGCGGGGTTTGGATATGCGTTTCTGTCGGTCCATTCCAATTCCCACCATGTCAAACTTGAAAAATGTCCGTTTTAGTTTTTAGATAAAATAATTAGACAATACCACATTAGTATGAATATTTAAGTTATCTGAAGGATATATATTTTTTTCCATTTATGAAACCCAACTGATAATTTCATAGGCCTAGAGCAAGCATTAACAGCTAGCTGTACAATTTTGCACACTGGACACAGATTCTCACTGCACACACACACACACACACACACACACACACACACACACACGCACACACAGCTAGCCTTGTAATTACCAGATAAACTCGCGAGATCAGGCAGCTTGCGAGTCAACACATGCACCCCTTACATTGTTCTGGACACAATGACACTATAGAAGCCTCAAATCATTTCATTGTAGGAAAAGAGAAGCACATTTCATATTTGTTGAGTTATTACAATTGCATAGTAGACCTACTTTACAATGTAAAATTAGTTGAATTCCAAATTGTACCTCCATAATACAGTTGCTGTAGCCTACCACCTTGAGTAAAAAAAATGTAAAGTCCCCCCCCAAAAAACGTTATTGTCATGACTCTGACTTTAAGTAGAATTTCTTAAGCATTCACATAAACTAGAAATGTACTTCTTCAATTAGCCAGTTGAACTGTCAAGTAAGGCAAGCAAATCGCCTGTGAAATGACCCAATCCAGGACTTTGAAATTGGGGTCTGAGACTAGGCTACAATTGAAAGGGTTAACTAGTCAACTATGCTTCATCCTAAAGGGATACTTCTGGATTTTGGCAATGAAGCCCTTTATATACTTCCCCACAGTCAGATGAACTTGTGGATATCATTCCTGTGTCTCTGCGTGCAGTTTGAAGGAAGTTGCTAACTAGCGTTAGCACAATTGCTAACTAGCATTAACGCAATGCCTGGAGGTCTATGGTAACTGCTAGCATGCTTGTAGATACCATAGGCTTCCAGTCATTGTGCTAATTGAATTAGCATTGGCTTGCGAAACTACCTCCAACTTCCTGCATACTGGATACAGAGACATACAAATGGTATCCATAAATTCATCTGACTCTGCGTAAATAGATAAAGGGTGTCATAGCCAAAATCCAGAAGTATCCCTTTAAGGATGGAAGCATTATCTGCTTTATTTCAGTTGGCCCCTGCCACTGCCTTCACTTTCCATATCCCAGTGACCAACATGGAACTTGCTTGCTCTTCCCCTGGTGACTGTCAGACAGTTCTTATCAGGGTCCAGGGTTAGCTAAAATTCAAGTACAGTTGAAGTCGGAGGTTTACATACACTTAGGTTGGAGTCATTAAAACTCGTTTTTCAACCACTCAAACAAATTTCTTGTTAACAAACTATAGTTTTGGCAAGTCGGTTAGGACATCTACTTTGTGCATGACACAAGTAATTTTCCAACAATGGTTTTCAGACTGATTATTTCACTGTATCACAATTCCATTGGGTCAGAAGTTTACATTCACTAAGTTGACTGTGCCTTTAAACAGCTTGGAAAATTCCAGAAAATTATGTCATGGCTTTCTTTAGAAGCTTCTAAAAGGCTAATTGACATAATTTGAGTCAATTGGAGGTCTACCTGTGGATGTATTTCAAACAATAGTATGCAAGTATAAACACCATGGGACCACGCAGCCGTCATACTGCTCAGGAAGGAGACGCCTTCTGTCTCCTAGATATGAACATACTTTGGTGTGAAAAGTGCAAATCAATCCCAGAACAACTGAAAAGGACCTTGTTTAGATGCTGGAGGAAGCAGGTACAAAAGTAGCTATATCCACAGTAAAACAAGTCCTATATCGACATAACCTGAAAGGCCGCTCAGCAAGGAAGAAGCCACTGCTCCAAAACCACCATCAAAAAGCCAGACTACGGTTTGCAACTGCACATGGGGACAAAGATCGTACTTTTTGGAGAAATGTCCTCTGGTCTGATGAAACAAAAACAGAACTATTTGGCCATAATGACAATCTTTATGTTTGGAGGAAAAAGGGGAGGATTGCAAGCCGAAGAACACCATCCCAACTGTGAAGCACGGGGGTGGCATCATCATGTTGTGGGGGTGCTTTGCTGCAGGGGGGACTGGTGCACTTCACAAACTAGATGGCATCATGAGGAAAGAAAATGATGTATATATATTTAAAGAAAATCTCAAGACTTCAGTCAGGAAGTTAAAGCTTGGACGCAAATGGGTCTTCCAAATGGACAATGACCCCAAGCATACTTCCAGAGTTGTGGCAACATGGCTTAAGGACAACAAAGTCTAGGTATTGGAGTGGCCATCACAAAGCCCTGACCTCAATCCTATAGAAGGAGGCCTACAAACCTGACTCAGTTACACCAGCTCTGTCAGGAGGAATGGGCCAAAATTCACCCAACTTATTGTGGGAAGCTTGTGGAAGGCTACCCAAAATGTTGTCCCAAGTTAAACAATTTAAAGGCAATGCTACCAAATACTAATTTAGTGTATGTAAACTTCTGACCCACTGGGAATGTGATGAAAGAAATGAATCATTCTCTCTACTATTATTCTGACATTTCACATTCTTAAAATAAAGTGGTGATCCTAACTGACCTAAGACAGACACTTTTTACTTGGATTAAAAGTTAGTAATTGTGAAAAACTGAGTTTAAATGTATTTGGCTAAGGTGTATGTAAACTTCCGACTTAAACTGTACGTGTTTCAAATATGCCCTCTGAATGTAATTTCCTACAGTACTGTAAATTACACTGTATCAAATTACAAATTACACTAAATTAAATCAAACTTTTTAATACACTTTCATTTGATTTAGACCTATTCTTTCACTTAGATTTTTGGTTGAGATGGAGACGTGAATTCAACATATAATTGTTTTATTTGTAGACAAACTGGAATTAAAGCCAGACTAATTCAGTGGCACAGATTAAACTATCCAAGCAGATAATTAATCTCCTTCAAATTTTGATATTTGGTTGCCAAACACATTTCAATATCTCTAATTATCTTTACATTTGAAATCAACCAGAGATTGAAACCCTAAGCTTATTGTATTGTCTATTTTTAGTGGAATTCAGGGTTGAATTCAAACAATAGCTGTTGATGACTTTGAAAATGCTATACAGGCCGAATTAACATAATTGATGATCGATAAAGTATGGTCACATTTAATTTGCTCTCTTAAACCTACCCTCTTTAATGACTTCAATAGCAACAGTGAATCTACAGTATTTCATTTTTATGTGGAGATCTCTCAACAATCATTCTCATAATAGCACATTGGCAATAGTCAGTATCATAGCCAAGCAAGGCTTGGTTAAAACTTGGGAGACCAAAAGCTAGCGGTACATTGATCAACTCTCCAGTAGATGCTGCCAAGCCTAATTTTTTGTCGTTGTGATAGTGGATATAATGTTGGAAATCTGACATTGTTTTAAAGGTACAAAATCAACATATTTTGTGCAAGGTTAGTCTATGCTGAAATTTGGTTACCATGATGACATAATCCTGTGGTTGAAATTTCACCCTCAAAATAACGTTGATGACTTTGTTGAAATCCAATTTCTTTTCCACATAGATTCCACGTCACAATACGTTGCCAAATTACGTTGAAACAACGTTGATTCAACCAGTTTGTGCCCAGAGGGATGTCACTTATAGTGAGAGAAAAAGATCCCTGTAAACACGTCCTGCTACAAGCAGATAGCAAGTTATGGACGAAACAGAAATGTGACATACCTGTTTGATAGTAACCCTGAATGATGCATGTGTCATCTACAGTATCTTCTCATCTTTTTGGCGAACCACTTTGGAACATTCTAATCTTTATGGACATCTACAGTCATTTTTAAGACAGAACAGGTTAAATCAAAGTATAGTGAGATCGTTTACAGGAAGGTGTACCCATGGCGATAGGGGAACAAGGAAGACTAAGTGCAAGGGCAGGGCAGCCACCTGAACTGAAGGCAAACAGAAAATCTGAGAAAAATGGCTTTACATTTTTTTGGGGTTCTCCAGCCAAATATGTTGTAGGTAGATAAGTGATAATGTACTGATGTATTATCTTACCGTTTTCAGTCACTTTTGCAAATGTTTCAGATGTAAGTGGTATATTTTCTAACTCTAAGTACAAAACTCTAAACTGATAACACTTGTAATGCCCCCTATCTTATGTTCAGAACCTTTGATTATGCATTCATTGTGGTTTCACACATCTGTCACCCCTGAGTCATTCATGCAAAATAAACGTTTCCGTGAAATACCATGAGAACATTTAGTTTAGTCACCAATACATCAGATAATGATAGGCTCGGCATTGAGTCATTTTAACTACCATGAAATCCAATAGCAAAAAGTACAAGATACACATTTCAAACCTGTTCTTTTTGAAGTGATGAATAGTAGACTGTAAATATCATTTTCCATACAGTATTTGACTACAACTTGACATGCATATTTATTTTTATGATTTGCAAGTTGTGAGCATGTTGAGAAATATGTTAGTCTTACATTATCCTTCTAAGTACATATGTTAGATAAATCATCATAAATAAGGGTATTGTAAAGCAGTTGGCTATTGTAAAAATACAGAATGGTGTTGTTTTCCATTTCTGTCCCATGCAACATTGTACAAGATCACTTTTTTTTTTTTACGTGACTTGTCAACTGTTACAGTATCGCCTGTCTCTCTGCTTGAAATGAATCAGCTTACAGTGTAAATTCAGACAATGAGTGGAATACACTGTTATATAAAATCCAGGTATTTCAGCAGTGCATTGTACAATACACTATAATTTCAAATGGAAGCACATAGAGTGACTCTTTCCACTTTGACATTGTGAAGCACATTGGCCAATGGAGAATGATGATGAAGTATTTAAAGCCAAACCCATTTATGATTTACCTTCCAACATAAATTGATGTCAAATTGATAGAAATGTAGACTGTTCAGATACGTTAACTAGGCACTACATAGTTTTGGGTTCAGAAGTTATCAGTTTTGAGCAGTTTGATTAAGTGCTAGTTAATTGTATTGTTAACAAAAGACAAGAAAATCATATCAAAAGTAAAGTGAATATTGCATTTTGAAAAGCAGATACTTAGATGTAATATATATGCAAATTGAAAGACTGATTTGGTGCAATGAACAAGTGACTGTTAATTTGTTTGTTGTACTCAGACAATTTAAAATGTGCTTAGAGTTTTGAAACATGATCAATTTTGATGATCTGTTGTACTAGATTTTTGTGCTGTTATTTACCACATACCACAAAAATTGCACAAGTGATTGAACAAAAACTGTATTATGAAGTAATATAAACCATGACCACTGATCTGACCTATGACCCCTAAAATGCTGATACTGCCCTCTGCCTTTCTATGACCTTAAATAATATTTGGGTAATGCAAAAGCAAAGTGCACTATCTAATATCTAAATGTGTTTATCCAACTTTCTTGGCAGTCTCATAGTGTGTGAGGGGCAAGGCAAACTGCAGTAACTGCAGTCTAAACAGAGCGGACCAAAGTAACTTCATTTAGTAACTTCACTTACTGCTGTTTGCCTTGGTTTTGACTTGGATTTTGTAGCTACTGAAAATTTGACACCATTTGTTTTCTGAAACGGAACATAACTGAACCAGGACACTTTGTCACAAGATAAAACAGATACTACATACTTCAATTTTAACTAAAGTGTAGTTACTGCTGTTTTCGTTTATATGGTAGAGTAAATCTCTGATCTTGTCAAAATCAGATTGCTTAAAATGAACTGTGAAGTGAAATCCCAATATTCATCATCATAATAGTACATTAAAGTATATATATCATACTTTATATGATATATGCTCTATATGTTTATTCCTTACAAACATATATTTTCATTATGTAGTTCTCAAAATCTATGGTAGAAAAAAATAGTTTAAAATCTTTAGGTTTACCAAAAGGTTAAGTGATTATCAATTAAGAGCAGTCGGATTAAGTAATAGTCAAATGTATTTTAACAAATGAGAAGACAATCATATCAACAGTAATGTGATCATTGCATTGTTAAAAGCAATTACTTTATATGAACATGTATTGTAATGTGAAACACAAGTTTGGTGAAAAAGTTACTGTATGATGTTGTGTGTTGTACTTATTAGTCAATTGAAAATGTGCTTAGTTTTGAATAGGTTTGCAAAAGGAACATTTTGCCAGTAAACTACTAGAATGTTGGTATCTTTCAAGGATTTTATGTAATCTATCACATCTAGTGGCTCTTTTGGGTACTTCAGATGATCACAGGTGTCTGTAATAATCTCTGCCCCTTTGTGTGGCATTGTTTACATTTAAATAATTTAGCAGACACTTATCCAGAGCGATTTACAGAAGCAATTAGGGTTAAGTTCCTTGCTCAAGGGCACAATGACAGATTTTTTGCCTAGTTGGTTCTGGATTCAAACAAGAGAATTTTCAGTCACCGGCCCAGCACGCTTAACCGCTAGGCTACCTGCTGCCCTTATCACATGTAAAACATATGAAATAATGATATCAAATAATAAAAATAATAAAAATAGAACGACAAAGCTGTAAAACATTATCCTAAATATAAACCATCAATCTAGTGAATACCATTGGTATTTAATATGAGGGTTTCAGCATGAAATATCCTTTCTATCTTTTTTTACAAACATATTTATTTTACTATCTCAATATGTATTTGTTGTCAATCTTTTGGGTGTCAAACTGGCAGCACTTGTGGAAAAAATAGTTTGAAGAGTTGCAGAGTTAATAGAAAATAATGCAATCGTTGATTAGATGCTTTTTCTCATGAATTAGTCTATTTTCTGTTGAACCATTTAGTCTATCTACTAGAAACTCATGGACGATATGGACACAGATATAATAAATGAATACTTTACATTAATCATTTTTAAAAAGTTATTTGAGTGTAAATTACCAAAGTTACGATAGTTTGCCATATATTTTCTGTTAATTACCCAAATTACTGAAGATTACGGTAACTTTGGTAAATTACCGGTAGCTTTGCAACCCTAGTTTTGAAACAACTGCCATCTTGATGATCTGTTTAGATTTTTGTACTGAGTGTTGTGAAAATGTACCACATACTTGTGAAAATTGCAAAGCGATTGAAATAAACCCAACAGTAATACCTCTTATTATCACCATGTTACATACAACACAACAATATAAAGTTATCATTTTGAACGTCAGGGTAAATGCAGCATGCCAGCGTGTTATTGTCTCATTTGACTGAAAACAACTTCATCTTCACTGAATACAATCAATTACATTTCACTGAAGGGAACACATACTGTGAAGAAATGAGGTTGTTTTTATAAAAACACCACAAATAAATATCCATGCAGCAAAAGGGAACCAACCAAGCACCAAAATCTATAGTGATTTGTGGTAAAGGGAGGTGCGAGCAACAATATTGTTAGAGAAGGAGAGTCAAATTTCCAGCTGAAGAGGAATCTAACGCCAGTCCTAGATCCCCTGAGACTGAAGCTACAGTAGAGTTAGTGATGTCTGCTGCTCTGCTCTTCCTAAACCCTGGTGACTTGTTTGAAGACGGAGGGTTGACTGACTGACAGCTACAGTAGAGTTAGTGATGTCTGCTGCTCTGCTCTTCCTAAACCCTGGTGACTTGTTTGAAGACGGAGGGTTGACTGACTGACAGCTACAGTAGAGTTAGTGATGTCTGCTGCTCTGCTCTTCCTAAACCCTGGTGACTTGTTTGAAGACGGAGGGTTGACTGACTGACAGCTACAGTAGAGTTAGTGATGTCTGCTGCTCTGCTCTTCCTAAACCCTGGTGACTTGTTTGAAGACGGAGGGTTGACTGACTGACAGCTACAGTAGAGTTAGTGATGTCTGCTGCTCTGCTCTTCCTAAACCCTGGTGACTTGTTTGAAGACGGAGGGTTGACTGACTGACAGCTACAGTAGAGTTAGTGATGTCTGCTGCTCTGCTCTTCCTAAACCCTGGTGACTTGTTTGAAGACGGAGGGTTGACTGACTGACAGCTACAGTAGAGTTAGTGATGTCTGCTGCTCTGCTCTTCCTAAACCCTGTTGACTTGTTTGAAGACGGAGGGTTGACTGACTGACAGCTACAGTAGAGTTAGTGATGTCTGCTGCTCTGCTCTTCCTAAACCCTGGTGACTTGTTTGAAGACGGAGGGTTGACTGACTGACAGCTACAAATCTGTGAGAGACAGGCAGAGGAAGCTTTTTCACTGTCTGGACCAGATGGTTGTGATAATTAACATGATAGTGTTTCCATCACTGGGGAAATCAATGACACAAGGTTGATCATATTAATAGGTGAAGGTATACAGTGTACAGACACAGTACAGTGCACTCATAATCTGATTACAGGGAGAGGGTTGATACGATCCAATGCTAAATCATTTGATTAGAACTGTCGAGTCACATTTGAGTATTGCCATTCACAATCACAGCACAGAAGGGTGTGTGTCAGGTGAGTCGGTTGCTTTAATTGTTTTGAAAATTCCAACTATGCTTGTATTTTTTATTTAGCAAGGCAAGTCAGTTAAGAACAAATTCGTATTTATAATGAGGGCCTAAACCAGCCAACCATTCTGTGGTACCCAAACTTTGTCACACCATACGTTTCCATTTTCTTAATCTTGTAATATGGCATATATCTGGGATACTGCATTCTGCTCTCAACAACAAGTGTTGTTGTCATTTAAAACCACACAATGAGGTATTTACCCTATCAATATGTCCATTTCTTTAAAAGTCAATTTTCTACCGAAGGTAGGGTAGGTGATGGTGGTGGTTGTTGTGCCGGCTGAGTGCTCCCCCCAGCCAGCAGTCCCAGCAGCAGTGTGCAAACAGATGTCTGAGAGTGTGCCCACTCCACTGTCCCCACTGCCAACAGCACCTCGGGCCCTGGAGAAGTACACAACACAACAGCCAGATCTGTCTCTCTCTCCCCAGAGATGCACCACTTCTTCCTTACTCTGCTCTGCACCCACATCCAGATACTGTCTGTTTACTAGGGACGATACTAAACAACGGGGTCTTATGATTATCATTTGGTTTGTGACAACAAAACACAACAACATAAAAAATACAGACAAAAAAAACATCTAAATGTCACACATTTTAAGATTAGGCTAAAATGGGGTTTAGGGAAGTGCTGAAAGAAAAGAAAGGGGGGGCAGATGAACACACTATGCCGCTCCCATCGGGAGTGATGTGTAAACCTGGAAATAAAACCTTGTTGTTGTTAGAAAGGAGGAAGAGAGCAACATGGGACAATGTTGTCCCTTAGCATATTCTTATTGGTAATCTGGATGTCTTTTTAAATGGTCAAAAGTCGGAAATCGTGGGATTTACATGACTTACATCCCTTTTAAGACTTCAATGTTTAAATGTAGAAATAATCATTAAAGCCTCTTGTAGACCTAATGTGTTTTTGCTTTGCAATAGTGATATTTTGGAGTAAAGAGAAGGTAATGTCATATATTGTGTGGGGGAAATTGCAGGATGTAAAATACATCATCAAAAGGGTTGAAATAACTAGTGCCTATGATCTCCTGTCATTAGTACCTTGTGACAGACTGTTAACGTAAATGTTAATCGTAGTAGCTAGCTAAACTGTGATTTGGTCCTAGGCTATGAGATTATCTTGATTTTACCCTCTGGTACAATTCAACATGAGTTTACCTCGGTAAGTGTTTTCACAATGACAGTGATTTCCCCCTTTTCATTTACAGTGCCTTCAGAAAGTATTCACACCCCTTGACTTTTTTCACATTTTGTTGTGTTACAGCCTGAAATTAAATTGGATTAAAAAGAGATGTTTTTGTCACTGGCCTACATACAATACCCCTTAATGTCAAGCTGGAATTATGTTTTTTGAAATTGTGACCAATTAATTAAAAATTAAAAGCTGAAATGTATTGAGCCAATAAGTATTCAACCCCTTTGTTATGGCAAGCCTAAATAAGTTCACGAGTACAAATTTGCTTAACAAGTCACATAATAAGTTGCGTGGACTCACTCTGTGTGCAGCAATAGTGTTTAACATTATTTTTGAATGACTACCTCATCTCTGTACCCCACATATACAATTATCTGTAAGGTCCATCAGTCGAGCAGTGCATTTCAAACACAGATTCAACCACAAAGACCAGGGAGGTTTTCCAATGCCCCGCAAAGAAGGGCACCTATTGGTAGATGGGTATACATTTTAAAAAAAGCAGATATTGAATATCCCTTTGAGCATGGTGAAGTTATTAATTACACTTTGGATGGTGTATAAATACACCCAGTCGCTCCAAAGAAACAGGCGTCCTTCCTAACTCAGTTGCCGGAGAGGAAGGAAACCACTCAGGGATTTCACCATGAGGCCAATGGTGACTTTAAAACAGTTACAGTTTAATGGCTGTCACAGGGGAAAACTGAGGCTGGATCAACATCATTGTAGTTACTCCACAATACTAACCTAATTGACAGAATGAAAAGAAAGAAGCCTGTAAGAATACAAATGTTCCAAAACATGCATCCTGTTGGCAACAAGGCACTAAAGCAATTCACTTTTTGTCCTGAAAGTGTTATGTTTGGGACAAATTCAAAACAACACATTACTGAGTCTATATATTCAAGCATAGTGGTACAGTAGCTGTATCATGTTATGGGTATGTTTGTAATCGATAAGGACTGGGGAGTTTTTCAGGATAAAAAAAAATAATGGAATGGAGCTAAGCAGGAAAACCTGGTTCAGTCTGTTTTCCACCAGACACTGTGAGATGAATTCAAATTTCAGCAGCACAATAACCTAAAACACAAGATCAAATATACACTGGAGTTGCTTACCAAGAACACAGTGAATGTTCCTGAGTGGCCAATTTCCAGTTTTGACTTGATTTACTTGAAAATCTATGGCAATACTTTAAAATGTATGTCTAGCAATGATCGACTACCAACTTGACAGAGCTTGAAGAATTAAAAAAATAATAATGTGCAAATATTGTACAATCCAGGTGTGCAAAGCTTGTAGAGACTTACCCATAAAGTCTCAGCTGTAGACAGCTGTAATCACTCTCAAAGGTGATTATATAATGTACAGTATTGGCTCAGGTGTGTGAATAGTTATGTAAATGAGATATTTATATATTTAACTTTCAATATATTTGCAAGAATTTCAAAAAACAGGTTTTCACTTTGTAATTATGGGGTACTGTGTGTAGATGGGGATACTTTGTATTTATTTAAATTCACGCTGTAACACGATGTGGAATAAGTCAAGGTGTATGAATACTTTCTGAAGGCACTTTATTTCTTATATTTTATATATATTTTCTATTTTTTAAGTACAAAAAGCTATACTTGCCCATTGCCTGTTTCCTTTAAAAGGGGTAGGGTACATGCTTTATTAATCAAAGTGTCATGCTGTTGTCTTGAAATATGTTTTGAAGGCTTTATTTTGGAAGAGGTAACCATTAGGATTAAACCTCATTCAACAACTTAAAGAGTCACATTATAAAACCCTTAAATGTATCCATGTTGGACACACCACTATTCAGTAGCTCATGTACACAACATTCAGAGGTTTGTTTCAGCAGTGTGTCTTCGTAGAAATGCGATATGATTAGCATCATAGGGAAATACCATGCCAGGCTGCAATAGGCAAAACTATTGGCATAACATTTGGACGCTAAATGCATAGCTAATGTAGTGTCCCTACTCTCTATTCTGTCAGATTAATTCCCCGGAATTACAGCTGTATTCAATTGGGGCAACACCTTAATTAACTGGAACTACTGCCAAGAAAATATACTGAATATTGAGTTGATTAATCTATGATTATTACATTATAAAGTAAATGGTATAGTTGGTTTTAGTCTATATTTTCAATAAGTACTGTAACTCCTACACATATGAAATTATTATTTATAATAATATAAATCTTAAATGTATTTATGTGCTTAATTTAGTTTTTGAAACCTGTGCAATGGCAATAACAGAGCTGCTTGTAAAAAGCAGTATGATACCACTGTCAGTTGGTTGATTTTATAACAGTGTGTGTGCTAGTTTATTACATATGCAGAGGCACCAGTGCACAGCAAAATGGGAAAATGCATCAATATATTCAGGGAAAGGCAGAGCGTAGACAGCTCAGAAAATAAATCTACATCTGCCAGGCTCCATGCAAAATAGCCGAGCCATCCTTAATGGTGAAACCATCGATGAAAACAGATAAAAATATTAAATATTCAGACATTCCTTTCAGCCAGTATCAAAAGCGTCCAGATGTGTGGAAGCTGAAGTTGTTATCATCCAACCAAACGACAGGCATTGAAAGAAATTCCTCTGAATTTTCAACCATTTAAAAGTATTTTATAGGATGCAAATGAATGGTAATTTTTGACTATGGAGAAAAAAACATGCCAATAAACCCTATCATTTTAGGACTAAAACTCCACAAACAGGAGACACTTTCAATTTGTTTTGCCTGTCTTCATGCGTTAGATGCCTCCGATTGCCGCGAAATTAATCCATTTAAC
Source organism: Oncorhynchus clarkii lewisi (assembly GCF_045791955.1). Classification (NCBI taxonomy): domain Eukaryota; kingdom Metazoa; phylum Chordata; class Actinopteri; order Salmoniformes; family Salmonidae; genus Oncorhynchus; species Oncorhynchus clarkii. The sequence goes on from NC_092148.1 coordinate 21,132,757, forward strand.
AATCTGTGGCTTAAATTTGAAGGATTTCCAGTTTTTTTTTTTGGAATATCAATAAGTTCCAATTGAAGAGAGGATTCTTTTGCAATTCAGGCATGTGCAGGCGATAACGGCAGAGTTGGCATGAAGAGAGGCAAAGATGGATTAATTATGCAGAGAACATGGAAATTCTGCTTATCATCGCTTAGCAAAGGAGCCCAGCTCACATAATCAGAATACCAGGATGAAAAAAAATAACAATGCAATGGCACCTTCCAGCCCATCATCTTACAAGTTAGATTTTTCCTGTAATTAAAAAGTAACATATGCAGACTATGAGTGGGTGCATATTAAATCATTGCATTGGGATATAAGGCTGGAGCTAAATAATATAAAAAGAAAGAAGGAAAAAAAGTATACAAATCTGGTTTCACTGGGGTTTACAGTAGTTCCCCAGGGTTGGATTCAACTACTTAGCAGCCAAAAAACTTAAATGATCTCTTCACAGCAAACAAAGACAAGGCTGAGGAGAGAATACAGAAACTATATTTACTTGTAGTATGAACTGTTTTTGCAATATGCTTGTGCACATTTAACAAATTAGAGTAGTATTGTCCATGGGCAGCCTTAGTATATCCCCTGGGAGAATATATGATACTGCCAGATATACAGTACAGCATTTTGTTTCCCCACTGAATTTAGCTTCAAATGTAACCATCAGAAAGACTAAAGGATATTTGAGTATATAGTAGAGTCGTTGCATTTTAACTGCCAGTTTTGTGAACCTTTCAACAGCTACTATTGCTTTGTTTATTCCCATTTTGCCTCCTTATGACATGTATGAAAAGTATATTCTGGTATAGTCATTTGCTTCAAAGGCCTCTTGAAGGGGGAAGATGTTGTTTTCCAGTTACTTTTTCCATGGTCCAAGTTATAACAAGAAATTACTCAATTAAATCAACTCAAACAGTAAAGTAAGATATTTTGGTGACATTTTCTATGAGCCACAATGTTCAATGCATCACAGGTGCATTTCTCATGCTGAATGGCACACAGATAGAGCCCTATAACCCTACAGCTGTAACCCCTCAACAGTTCAATAGGTCCTTTCCAATCCATCATATCAACTGTGCAGCACATTTTTATAAGTAAGTAATACATAGAAAACATCTAGAAAATAAATCTAATCATCAACAGTCTTCTTAACAGAAATCACAATATTCTACACAACACAGAGATCTCTTCCCTACATACAACCAACCGTACTGTCCACATTCACAACAACATACCCCTCACTGCTTTCACTGATCAAAGAAACAAAGGCAGTTTGTATGATCTCAGAAACAATACGACAAACAACACTAAGCCAGCGGTTAACCTACTGTAAAATAACCTTACATTAGCACAAACACATTGATTTCAGAGAACAGCTAAATAAACAGGAAGGTCCTCGTTCCTGGCTCATCTCAACCTAATGCCTGCCTGAGTTTCTACAGTCACACACATAAGAAGCAGCCTACAACCTTTGAAGAATGGTAGATGATGTGTTATATTGTACTTTATTTCACCTCCCCTCCCTGACCTTGATACTTCCTGTTGACCCTATGGCTGTTAATCCTCCCCTTTCTCCTGCAACATCTCAGATCTGCTTTCTCTCGCCTGAAAAGCTTTCAGGTCCACTTGCAGATTCCAGCAGCAGCTTTTCAGAGAGTGCACCTGTTGCTTGGCTTTGGTCTTGATTTCGTTTTTTGATCAGGAGGCCCCTTTTCTTTGACAAAGAAGAAAAAGAAGAAGAGGACGAAGAAGAGGGAGAGAGAGAGAGGCGAGAAGAAAAGATCCTTATCGAAATGCTCTCCACCGGACAATGAATTTTCTCCAACCATTTAAATGTATCTTGCAGAATGCTTGAGTGATTCATTACAGCAGATTCTGAAGTGTGACAAAGGGCCTCAGAAATGAGTGATGGTATCTTCTTCCTGATGTCATTTCCCTGATCCTCCTTATCCCCTGGCCTGTGTACCTCTATTAATTAGAAAGCAGGGATTTCCACTCATCAACTGATGGGTTTCATGCTCTGCTCTGTCACAAATCTCCTGCCCGCACTATCTCCCTTACAAACCCATGGTCGCCTCAGCTCAGCCCCTGGAATGTATTTAGGTGGAGCTTCCATTCTAGCTGCTGCAAGACGGTGGGTGGGGGTAGCTTTGGCGATTCATAAATATTTATAAACCGATTAAGAAAGAATAATAATAGTTATAAGACAGTGGTTGGTTAACCTTGAACAATGCCGACGATGGATCAGGGCCTCAGGAGGGGAAAGTGATCAAACGCATCAGCTACCTCTTTACCACATTTTTCTGTTCGTCGTATATGCACCTGTTATATAAACTTTCTCCTCTCAAAGTAACATGTTATTATGGACAGATATTTACTAATGTTAAAACATGCAGCAGAGTGGTGCCGCCCTAAGTCCCTTTGTTAGGTAGGCTGTTTTATTTTATAATGTTGTCTTATACTGTAAACATCTTGTAACATTACCTTTTATGTAAGATATTGTTGATTAGCCAAACACATTTGCACATCAGGCTTTAAATACATGGAAAATCGTAATTTGAAAGGAAAGGACAGTGTGCCGAGTTCTCAACATGTCTTGGTATGGGTTTTGGGAGTTCTCCAAAAAACGGCTGTTTTTAAAGTGTCACTATTTATTAACGCCACACCGTTAAAACAACCAATTTCACTGTTGTCTTTATGACTGGGAGTGTGCTGGAGGGCCAAGACCTGCAATTAGCAGTTTTATGTGGGCGGCCATTCTAGACAACATCAAGCCTTGTTAGTGCCATGACTGTACTAAGAGTGGAGACGAGAACCGCTAGCCTAATTATGCCACCCTGCTTCACTAAATATGAAGACATTAACATTGATTAGTCTTTCTAATTAAGATATGCTTTTGATACCATTTATGGTTTTGCTTAACAGCATTTATGGACGTTTATTGGGTTTTCTCTCTACTTATTTTTTACGAGTGTTCAAAATGCTAAGGGTTTTCCTACACATCTACACCAACAACATGTGTTTTGTGACAATCTTGAAAATAAGTTAGGCTTTGTTTTCAATAGAAGTGATTTAGTAAATAATCATGGATAATTGTAAGTGATTTGGTGTTGACATAGTACCTACTACATGTACAGTGCCTTCAGAAAGTATTAACACCCCTTGGCTTTTTCCACATTTTGCTGTGTTACAGCCTGAATTTATTGGCCTTTATTGTGCTATACCTTGCCACACCTCACTGGATGATTGACCCCTGCCTGCCCTGACCCCGAGACTGCCTGCCGTTCTGGACCTTTTACGCCCTCTCTGGATTACTGACCTCTGCCTGCCTTTGACCTGTCATTTGCCTGCCCCTGTACTAGAAATAAACTTTTGTTTTCTCGACACTCTGCATCTGGGTCATACCTGAAACCTGATAGTCAATAAGTATTCAACCCCTCTGTTATGTCAAACCTAAATAAGTTAAACATGCTAAACAAGTCACATAATAAGTTGCATGGATTCCTTCTGTGTGCAATAATAGTGTTTAACATGATTTTTGAATGACTACCTCATCTCTGTACCCCACACATTCAATTATCTGTAAGGTACCTCACTCGAGCAGCGATTTGGAAACACAGATTCAACCACAGAGACCAGGGAGGTTACCCAATGCCTCGCAATGAAGGGCATCTATTGGTAGATGGATAAAAAATGTAAAAAGCAGACAATGAATATCCCTTTGAGCATGGTGAAGTTATTAATTACACTTTGGATGGTGTATAAATACATCCAACCACTACAAAGATACAAGCGTCCTTCCTAACTCAGTTGACGGAGAGGAAGGAAACCGCTCAGGGATTTCACTATGAGTTAGAGTTTAATGGCTGTGATAGGAGAAAACTGAGGATGGATCAACAATATTGTAGTTAGTTACTCCACAATACTAACCTAATTGACAGACCGAAAAGAAGGAAGCCTGTACAGAATAAAAGATATAGCAAAACATGTACCCTATTTGCAACAAGGCAGGCACTACTACTGTAAAAAAAAAATGTGGCAAAGCTATTAACCTTTTGCCCTGAACACAGTGTTAAGTTTGGGGCAAATCCAATACAACACATTACTGAATACCCATCTTCATATTTTCAAGCATAGTGGTGGCTGCATCATGGTATGGGTATGCTTGTAATCGTTAAGAATTTGGGAGTTTTTCAGGATAAAAAATAAACTAAATGAAGCTAACACAGGCAAAATCCTAGAGGAGAACCTGGTTCAGTCTGCTTTCCACCAGACACTGGGAGATGAATTCACCTTTCAACAAGACTATAATCTAAAACACAAGGCCAAATCCACAGTGGAGTTGTTTACCAAGAAGACAGTGAATGTTCCTGATGGACCGTGTTACAGTTTTAACTTAAATCAACTTGAAAATCTATGGCAAGAGCTGAAAATGGTTGTCTTGCAATGCTCAACAACCAATTTGACAGAGTTTGAATAATTTTTTCAAGAATAATGGGTAAATGTTGCACAATCCAGGTGTGGAAAGCTCTTAGAGACTTACCCAGAAAGAAGCACAGCTGTAATCACTGCCAAAGGTGCTTCTACAAAGTATTGACTTAGGGGTGTGAATAGTTACATACGTAAATGAGAGATTTGTGTTTCATTTTCAATAAATGTGCAACATTTTCTGAAAACATGTTTTCACTTTGTCATTATGGGGTATTGTGTGCAGATGGGTGAGACATTGTTTTCATTTAATCAATTTTGAATTCAGGCTGTAACACAATAACGTGTGGAATATATCAAGGAGTATAAATACTTTCTGAAGGCCCTGTGCATCCCCTCCACTGTCCTTGAACAACTACATGAAATTCTTGGAGTACTTGAAATACCTCAGCATGTGAAACAGTATTGTATTACCCTGAAACAAAACGAACAGTAAGTTGAGTTGTTCATGTATTCAATTTAAACAGGAATGAAACCACAGGACCCACTTAACCCAAGATGCTGTTTCGAATAACAGCCAGATCTGATATCTCATCCCCTCCTTTGCAAATGCACACAAGGACATGACTGGGCAGAAAAAGGCCTTCTCATCTGAAAGATTAGGTTTGGCAACTCAATCCCTTCTCTCCTCTCTCGGCCGGCATGGTTGTCAGATCGGTTGGACTGAATTATATTGAGATCCTCTCAGAGATGACAGATGAAATCTGTCTCTTTAGGCTTGACGTTGAACTGCAGGTGATACATGATACGCGATAAGACAGGCGGGGGCCCACGGAGCCTTTGGGCCTGGCCTCTACAGCGGTGATGTCACGGCCGCAGGTGGCTTCCCCCCACCACATCCCTCCCTGCTCCTGCTACTTGTATAGAAACATGGCAGGCTGTGTGAGAGAGGCTCACAGAGAGACAACTGTTATCTATCCTCATCTGTGTGGTCTCGGGCATGATGATCTTGGACTCCAGCCATCTCAACCTTCATGCCTGTTAAAGAAAAAAAGGAGGGGAGAGAGAAAGAGAGAGAACGAGAGAGAGGGAGAGAGAGAGAGAGAGAGAGGGAGAGAAAGAGGGAGAGAGAGAGAGAGAGAGAGAGAGAGAAAGAGGGAGAGAGAGAGAGACAGAGAGAGAGAGAGAAAGAGGGAGAGAGAGAGAGACAGAGAGAGAGAGAGAGAGAACGAGAGAGGGAGAGAGAGAAAGAGAGAGAGAGAGAGAGGGAGAGAAAGAGGGAGAGAGAGAGAGAGAGAGAGAGAGAGAAAGAGGGAGAGAGAGAGAGACAGAGAGAGAGAGAGAAAGAGGGAGAGAGAGAGAGACAGAGAGAGAGAGAGAGAGAACGAGAGAGGGAGAGAGAGAAAGAGGGAGAGAGAGAGAGAGAGAGAGAAAGAGGGAGAGAGAGAGAGACAGAGAGAGAGAGAGAGATAGACAGAGAAAGAGAGAGAACGAGAGAGGGAGAGAGAGAAAGAGGGAGAGCGAGAGAGAGAGAGAGAGAGGGAGAATATGAGCTGTCTGTCTATATCCCTGCTTTAAAGTTTTATGCAAGCAAGCATCTGTTTTGTCATGGCTGAGCACTCCTTATGCTTTTTGTTTTTAAACAAAAGAAGAACCACAGCTTTGTCAAGCACAGAAAGCTCAACTAAGATTATTATTTTGATAACTATATGAGGGACAAACATGGAGACAGAAGAAATCCCTGTTACCTACCTTTACAATTGCATACCTCTTCAGCCACAAGTTCCAGAAACAAGGTTCACTAGATAGGACCATCTTCACATACATTACCGTTCAAAAGTTTGGTGTCACTTAGAAATGTTGTTTTTTACACTCTAATGTACTTGTCCTTTTGCTCAGTTGTGCACCGGGCCTCCCCCTCCTCTTTCTATTCTGGTTAGGGCCAGTTTGCTCTGTTCTGTGAAGGGAATAGTACACAGCGTTGTATGAGATCTTCAGTTTCATGGCAATTTCTCGCATGGAATAGCCTTCATTTCTCAGAACAAGAATAGACTGACGAGTTTCAGAAGAACGATCTTTGTTTCTGGCCATTTTGAGCCTGTAATCGAACCCACAAATGCTGATGCTCCAGATACTCAACTAGTCTAAAGAAAACCAGTTTTATTGCTTCTTTAATCAGAACAACAGTTTTCAGCTGTGCTAACATAATTGCAAAAGGGTTTTCTAATGATCAATTAGCCTTTTAAAATGATAAACTTGGATTAGCTAACACAACGTGCCATTGGAACACAGGAGTGATGGTTGCTGATAATCGGCCTCTGTACGCCTATGTAGATATTCCATAAGAAATCAGCCGTTTCCAGCTACAATAGTCATTTACAACATGAACAATGTCTACACTGTATTTCTGATCAATTTGATGTTATTTTAATGGACAAAAAAAGTTGCTTTCCTTTCAAAAAACAAGGACATTTCTAAGTGACTCCAAACTTTTGAACGGTAGTGTAGCTGACAGTGAGTAGCACATATCACTCTGAAACGAGACAGAGAGTATAGGTTGGTTGTCAATAATTATGGAATAGTCTTGCTATTGTAACCATGCAACCATGTGCCATTTCAGACTGGGCTGTGCTTCAGAGATAGAGGCTGTCTGCACTGTCTTATGATATTTCAGCACAGTGCTATTCTTTCATGTTATAAACAACAGCATACAATACATCAAATCACAGGTAGCCTAATGTGTGCTTATGGAAATTCTACCTTTAATTTGCCACTCTTCTGCCTGCAATGGGGTTGTAGTCTAAATTGATGCAATTCAATTAATTGTTTGACTGGTTCAGTAAAAAGAGCCAGCAGCAGAGCCATGCAATGTTAGGACAAAACATTGAAATAGCTTTGATCTACATAGAGTATTCATTAATTGAATTTGATTGAAAGTTGTTTTAATCAATTTCAGGATCCAAACAGTGAGAATCAGCTTCTGTGGGTTAATGTAAAAAAAAAAAAAGAAGGAAATACTATGTGTGCGTGCTGTTGCTGTTTGCAATGCTACTGGTCTAGCTAGCCCTCTAATTAACCTCACCGTTGATAATGTGCTTAATTACTTTATGCTGTGATTGACTTATTTTCTAGAGGTTACACTTCTTCAGATGGAGGAAATAATCTCACATGCCTCAAAGGTGTTCAGTGAACAGTGTGATGCAGTGGTGAGACTAACGGGTCGGTGCAGAAACTAGCTAGTCGGCATCTGTGGAATGGATTGACTTTGTGATTACTTCTGCATTGACATCAATAGAAAACATTTGACATCTGGCCCAGGGAGAAGGCATCAGACTGGAGCAACTTTGATTAAATGAAAAAAGAAAACTTCATCTAATTTTGCCCGGTCACCTTGTTGGCCCAGTCTCCTCTCCTATCAGACAGGGGAGTTCTCTCAACACCTGTACATTTCTCTGGGCTGAAAATGAAAAGATGAGACACGCGGTTGATAAAAACTGTGGCCAGTCTTCCAAACAACTGCGGTGGTGGAATGAAACTCTGATCCTTTGGCTTTGATATAGAGTCACTAAGCAACAATTTGCTCGCAGGACAATTTTCTGCTCTTTGAATTGGAATGCTGTGCATGGCATGGCACACAGGGAGATAGAGGGTAGTGTCCACAGAAGTGCAGAAAAGATGGGTGTACACTGAACTACACTGTTTCTGATGATGGCTGAAATGTCATGATTTTTAATAGAGAGAGAGAGAGTCATGCCTTTTCCATCCTAATGTACACTGAACTGACAACTGTTTTTAGGTATGTTGGGGGGATAATACATTGGTTCAACCATTCAGTCAAGTCACACCAATCTTTCAGTATATTAATGTATGTTTATGTGTGGAACAATAGACAACAAATCACCACAAAACTGAAAAGGTATATTAAAGCTATATGCCTCTCAACCCCAACACACACACACACACACACACACACACACACACACACACACACACACACACACACACACACACACACACACACACACACACACACACACACACACACACACACACACACACACAATTTAGTGCACTTGTTTTGTTTTTTGGTCACAGTGAGGATAACACCTGACTCTTCCCAGTTAATGGCCTTTTTAATTCATGGCTCAAACCCATTTATAGAGCCAACCCTTTCACAATTTACCTTAATTTCTGATGTAATTTCCCCACTATAATTACTGTTCTCTTCCTCATAGTTATCTGTCCAATGTACCTGCCATGAAAATATAAGACCTTGACTCCACTTTCGCGGTATCAGAACACTATTTCATTTGATGTCTTTGGCTGTCCAACAACATTGTTCGAGAGACATAATTAGGAGAAATGTATCATTTTTATTTAGGGGATATTGCTAGGACATGTGGGACCTTTATGATAAGCAGGGTGGGGGGAACGTTTGAACACTGCTGCCCAGTATCTTGTGGTTATGTGAATGGGTTTCAATAAAATTAATGGCATAGGGAGATTGCAGTGTTGCCATGTTAAAACAGGAAACAGATGTGGTTCTAGGCATCCAGGTAAGGAAGCAGTTGTTTCCTAAACATAGCGCGCACACACACCAAAATATAAATATGGATCTATTTAACATTTAACAGCTCTCTCTCTTTCTCTCTCTCCACTTAACCTACCACTTTCTTACCCAAAAATTGTCAAGACCTTACAGTACTTTACACTGAAGCGGGTCTGGTTTGTTTTTGAAAGTACACAGTTGGTTGAATATTGCGATATCTGTGTTGTTACCATGTAGAAAAGTATTAATTTCCATAACGGATTCTATTACAAAACATTCTCTTGAACCGTCTGTATTGACAATAGTTTGAAATCCCTACTCTTACGTTACAATGGTGTGTCCATCATGTGAAATGTAGGCTAGACTACTGCTCCCCCAAGGAGTGATAAATTACTCTTGGGGAAAAACAGCTTTCGTAGGTTGTTGTTCTTGTTCCGAGCAGTGACAGATTTTCTGTACACAACCTGCTATATGTTATGTTGTCAAAACTGAAGGTATCCCCGCAAAGAGAAATTAATTGCAGTGAGGCCGGAGAATTTGTTTTCATGTTTCAGTCAGTATTGTGTGCCAGAACGCAGGGGGACAGCTGTAGGGGATGGCTGGTCGACCCACAGCCTTCTGCCTCTACCATGCCTAGCTGCACAGAGCTTCACACAACCACTGACTGATTACACACACAGCCCTCAGGAAGACTGGTCACATACGCATAAACAGTCTTCCAACAGAATAGAAATTACTTTCTGAGACTACCAAAGACAAAACAGCAAAACAGGTGACACTTTAGAATAACTTACATGAATATGCATTAATAAGGAAATGAATAAATACATATTTCATGATTTATAAACATGTATAAGCATTTATAATGGCTTGTTAATGAAAGTTCCAATAAAGAGTCACCAAAAATCTTCTGTATTCAATGTATGACAGAGGAGTTATTCAGTACTGTAGTATCAAAGTACATACATTACAAATGTGGAATTTGAGAATCACACAGCAGGGAGAGTCTGAACTCATAATAAACAAACATGTTCCTTTAGATGTTTTAACAACTTGCTACAAGAAATAAGGTCAAGCCAGTTGTAAGTGATTCCTCCTCTTCTCAATCTGCTCCAGTATGTGCTCTTACTGTACAAGGAAGCAGACGAGGTTCAGTCAGGAGAGATGGAGTTGGATAGGGCAGTCGAGGTAGGAAGCGTTTTCACACTGCCACAATTACAGAAATCGTCATTACATTGCTCACTCTAACTCGAATACCGATAGAAGACCAAAAATTATGCGAAGGCTAGGAGGAGAAAGTGTCTCACTTCTGTTTGCTAAATTAATCGCTTCCTAAATGGCTCCGGGCCAGGCAAAGTTAACATTTGCAGTTTCAAAGGTTTTCAGCGCTTGCAATGAGCCATGAAATTACTGCATGCCGTCGAAAATGGCAGCTGATGAAAAGCCCAAGGACTGCAGCGGGTCCCACCGGCAGAGAGAGAGAGAGAGAGGCTTGGAAGGGAAATCTCAAACACAAAGTCTCAGTCCTTTCTGATGTGCATCATGGATTGTGAAATTCACAACCAAAAACTTCAGAAAATGCCCCAACATGAGATGAGAAAGCTAGTGAGACAGTGACAAGACAAGACAGATGACGAACAGCTGTTCCTGCTTCTCTCACCAGCTCCTCTGGCGACCAGCGTCCATTGTGGTTCTGGTAGGGGACAGAGGTGGGGCTTTAAGGACCATAATAATGATGTTGAGATGTTCACCTGGAGCCAAAATGGCTGACCCAAATGAGGTTTGTTTGATTACAAGGCAGGGGTGACACTGCATGTCTCAGATGTCGTTAACAACATAGTGATTATGGTAGGAAGACATTTTGGCTCAGCGCTGAGCAGTCAAACAGAGCATGTGTTGTGCTAATTCCCACTTCTGTGTTCATCCTTTAGAAGATGAATACATCCTTATCAAATCAACATTGTTGTATGTAATTTTTTCTACTCATAAATTGTTGTCTTTGACATTATTTAATCTTTGCTCTGAATTACATAAAATCCATAAGTCAATACTGCAAGAGGCTAAAATATTAAAGTGGCAGAAAACAGAGCCTGTTTGACATGTGGATATGATATGGACATGTATGGATACAGAATATGGTTTCACCTCCCGAGAAACATGTCTTTGATTGATTAAAGCCAAACTGGAAAGGACCAAATCTAGCCAATATCATGTTATCCCCCAGTAAAGGCCGGGTACTCTTAAAACTGGAACATCATCATAGAGAATGTCTTATCAAAATGTTACCATTATGTATTTTGTAAATCATTTCCAGTAAAACCCTGAAATATTCTCCAGTACGTTGGGTCGTTTGATATCTCATTCCTCTGAACATGGCTATCGCACCTTGGCGATTACCCGTTCTCTAAAACTCCCACTGTGCTTTTGGCTGTCTGCTATTGCTCCTGTTTGGGTAACCCTGATAATTAACCATTACCCCCTAGATCAATCTGAGACTAATGTGGACTCTGGACTGCAAAGATGCTGACCCTCTTGAAAATGTTTGAGTGACCGTCCCTAGAATGTCATGGAGTAGGACAGTAGTGTGGTTTCTAACCTGGCTATATCATGAAATCCTACCTTGAGTTTATAGGACGCCCCACACTTGTTTGAGAGTTGTACATGATTGCCTTTGTAAGTCATTCTCAAAAGTTCATGGCTAAAATGTGAAATGTTCTCTTTGATATACAAGCACTTCTGCACCAATTTAACTCAAATGTTACCATGACCATGCCGACCAATTATTATTTGCAATTATTATTTGGTCTAAAATGGGGGAACCCTCTTTTTTTAAAGACATCACCTAATACTGCTAATAGAATTGAAAAAATGTGTTTATCTTGGTGTCCATGTATTAATGACATTTAAATATGTTATGCCTCTAACATAAAACATGAATACTCTATTGTTAGGTCACATTTGGAGTGAGTGGGAAGTGTTAGATGTTTATAAATGAGAGCTTAATTAATTAAAGAATGCATTACATTTTAATGTGAATTGTTAGCACGTCTGTGTAGACTCATTAATATGCGCCCCATGGGGATTCCAACGCTATAATTTCACCAGTAACCTGCAGGCAGCTCGCTCAGTGGCTCTGTGGCTATTTCATGGTCCCACAGATTGATGGATGACAAAGTAATTAATCCTATGGAGAAATTAACCATCTCTTTAGCCTGTGTGTGTAAGGAGGAAATGAAGAGTCAATACCCGGCCTTTGGAGTGTGTTAGATGAAGGGTGCATAATATATAATTAATTTAGTTGAGAGGGGAGTGTATGTGCCCTCAAGACTATCAATGGTCATTCCTTCTGCTTCAGTCTTTAGGTCAGGTGTGTTCTTTTTACAATGTTGTTTCTACAGAGGGATATGCTTTTACTGAGATACCCTTGCACCCAAGCTCTAACTTGTCTGTTCCAGTGCTGTTATATTACATAAGAACAGTGATTTGTCACATACAAAAGATAATATATGTTAACATATTTTTTCCACAAAAATAGGGGAAAGGACATGTAATGTGAAAACACTCTAGCAGAGTGTAACAGTGGCATGTTGAGTGGCCAAAGGGCAACACAAGCGCCCGTACCACTCGGGTAGTGTTGTTTAAGACTTCACTGAACTCAGTGGCTCTGAAGCTGCCGTTCTCTCTCCTTTCTCCCCCTAATTACCATCGCCCCTCCACAACGTCCTGTCGCTCCATCTGTTGTCCCCTCAGACACAGACATAGATAGTCTAATCACCTCTCATAACGTGTCTAGTACCATGAGGGAGGGCTACACAGCCACAGCCATAGACACCACCGTGGCTCAGTAGCAGTAGTACAGCATGCCAAGCCTCACAGGAGGGTATCCACTTCCTTACCCTACTCTACAAACACTGTCCATGGGGCTGGGATAAGATATGATATGTTGAAATAGAGCCATGTTTTAATGTTACAGATCTCTCACACTGAGCGACAACATTAATGTTAACGCCAAATGTGTGTTTGTGAACTGCATGGCACATGTATAGAGGCCAGGCAGTCTATCTGAAGTCCACTTCAGTCCTTCACTGAGACCTTTAGCCGTAACAGCCCAATTCCAAAATGACATTGTAGGCTACATATATGAAACCACCAATATCAGGGCATAAAACCTAGAAAAATAAAAATGGCTTCCCTTGCATCACCAATAAATGTAGATGGCTGTCTACTAAGCAATTAGGGACCTTTGAATGAAGCCTTGCCCACACATGCTTTTCTCCAATTAAAATCTCCATTCAAACTTTCTGAACTTGAGATATGTAGCTATGTGTAACTTGAACATTAGCACATGATCATTCAATATGTATATATTGAATAAAGGACTTACAAAATTGCAACAAACAAATCTATTTTATACTCGAGACAGCTTTTGCCAGAAATTTCCAAAAGGCTTGTAAGCATAGGACATTTCCCAGCGTATTCTAATCAAATATTTCTCTCTCATATCTCTTTCAGGAACCTTGATTTCTTTGCATTCGATGTAGGTATTTGATTCCGTGATTTTCACCTATCGGTTAAGGCACCTCCAGACTTCTTCATTTGGTTCATTCGTTCAAACAACTGTTATAGGTTCTGTGGCGGGTCGCTGTGATAAAAGTTTTGCAAGACAACTTTTTTTCCAGAAGTGGAACTTTTTGAGGCCGAACGGCAGAACAGAAAGCTTGTCATCTTGGCTGCGAGGCGCGAGGCGGCTGGGCTGAGGGGGACTCTCAGATGATGACAGCAGTTGTGAAAGGGCAGATAAACCCGTGTGGCTCTGAGTGTAATGTTCATCTCATTCTGATCCGGCCGTCGATTCTAATCCCCTGTCTGTCTCACAGTCTTCCCTTTCCAAACAGTTGATCTTCTGCACGTTGAAATCGCCTTATAGATGATCCAGGAGACGACGAGGGGAACGTGGCTGTTTGTCACAACACTTGGGTCTGTTCTTGGCATCGAGAATCATGATGGTTTTGCACAGTATAACTGTAGATTCAGTGTGACATGACCAGCGCTCATTACTTATATGTAGCTTTTGAGTTTATAAAGGAAAACACTAAAGTCAAAAGAAAGTGTATTAGCATACAGTATAATTAGGTCAAGAATCAACCAAAGGCACATTATAGACAAACACACTGCACCTGACGTCTTAAGGTCATTTCCACTTGAGCTGACACCGGCAGGGTTTACCGTGAATGCGTTCTCTGACAACTCTTTGAACCATATGATGGCCAAAGTTATCCATATTGCATGTATTAGCTTAAAGAGGTGTAGCACGTGACGAAATCATTACATTCATTATTTTAGGCACTCCAAATCCTTAAAGAATAAAAGTTAACTATGCCTCTCCTGTATCTCTATCTGATCAATGACATTCAGTATTAGCAGACCATTTCCCTTTGAAACATAATAGCCTATAGGAAAAATGACAGGAAAAGCGTCGTAGTAGCATCACTCATACACACACCACAGGGACACTCACCACCATGCTTATTAGAGTGTGTTCAGGGCCTATAGGCCATACATTCCCCTTCAGATAGCTTGACATTTCCAATAGCACTGTTTCTGTGGCAGAGAGACGTTCAGATCAGAGCAGGGCTCTGTGTGGTGTCACGTCTATAGCCGCGTGGCAGGGTACTGTATGCAGAGCTGAATGCTCCCAGTGCTAAATGAGATCCCAAAGGGAGAAGACGAGACCTGAGGGGGCATTATCTCCACTAGCTAATGAACAATTGTATAATTTCTATCATAAGGCCTGCTCAGTCTTACCATATCTTCTCTAAATACTGTCATGATAAAGGAAGCGGTAAAAGAAGAAGAGGGTGGTGGTGGGGAGTGGAAGCTGTCAAGAGGGGTGCTACGGTCAGGAGTGTGGGGAAAGGAGAGTCTTTCCTCTTTATCTGCCATTTCCTGCTCTCCTTCCTGGCTACATTAAGTACAGACAATCACGCACGGCCGTAAGAGATAAAACACGGATGACAAAATATCAACTTCCTGGCTACAAAACTCAAAGCCCTGTTATTAAAATATCAGCAAAGACAGTAATTAATTTTAACTTTAATTACTTGTACTGTTCGTGTAGATTAGATCACAGGTCTGAGATTGGTTATTAAAACAACTGGGAAATGTTCAATGTAAAAAAGAAAAATGAATATGTTAATTTCTCCAGCCCTCCATCTTAACCTGCTTGTTGAGTGATGCAATTACATTTCTGCAGTACAGACGGGGTGATATGGTGCAGATGAGAAAGACAGCGTATCGTTTTGTTGGAAGTGGAAAGGTTTCACTGCATGCAGAAAGCAGGACTGAGACAGGAATCTCATTGATGATATCGTCGGCTCATTGGGATACATTCCTTTTCCATTCCTTGTAATAATCCATGATACAGTATTAACAGTCATTGTTTTTAATTTGATTTAACCTGGTAAGTTGACTAAGAACACATTCTCATTTACAGCAACAACCTGGGGAATAGTTACAGCGGAGAGGAGGATGAACGAGCATATTGGAAGCTGGGGATGATTAGGTGGCCATGATGATATGAAGACCAGATTGGGAATATAGTCAGGACACCGGGGTTAACACCCCTACTTTTACAATACGTGCCATGGGAACTTTAGTGACGACAGAGAGTCAGGAGACCCGTTTAACATCCCATCCGACAGATTACACAGGGCAATGTCCCCTGGGGCATTGGTATATTGGTATATTTTTGGGGGACCAGTTAATATTGCCTGCTAACATTGATCTTTTAACTAAATATGCAGGTTTAAAAATATATATTTCTGTGTATTGATTTTGAAAAAAGGCATTGGTGTTTATGGTTAGGTACAGTCGTGCAACGATTGTGCTATTTTTGCAAATGCACTTTTGTTAAATCATCCCCCTGCATTGCATCGATTATATGCAACGCAGGACACGCTAGAGAAACTAGTAATATCATCAACCATGTGTTAACCTAGTTATAACTAGTGATTAGGATTGATTGTTTTTTATAAGATAAATTTAATGCTAGTGTCGTGTCTTTACTATCATTAACTGAAGACTGATCGTTTTTATCAAAGATTCTCTGTAATTAGTTATTATGCGATTAGACTGATTAATCATGTAACTATAATTACTAGGAAGTCTGGGCACCAAGGAAAAATATTCAGATTACATTTCCTAAAATAACTTTTCTGATATTTTATATGATCAATTAGTCTGCGAATTAATGAATTATTCACTTTACCTCACGTTAGTCTCATTCCAAACGTCGTAAATAGTTGGTTATCTGCACGAACCCAGTCTTCACTATGAGTCATCCATACATCAATTGTCTTAAATCATTTATATATATATATAAATAATAATATTTATTACTAACTAAGTAATTCACAGAAATGCATAAACAAACAAACAAGGTAAATGTAATGATAGGAGAATGTGCCCTAGTGGGCTGAACCGGCATGGCGGCTTGTTAGACAAAAGGGGAAGTGGGGGTCGACTAAGAAGTCACTACAGAGTGATAATTATAACAATTGAAATGCTAATCCTTTGCACATGAACGCTCACTCATTCGGGAACAATTGCAATCAATATATATATTTCCGCTCAGTGTGTCGTCTTGATCGCTGGTGAAAAGTTCATTTATTTTGTAAAATTGTCCATCTCTCTCCCTCTCTCTATCGGTTGTGGTTATACAATGGATGTTTTGGCGGTTGTCGTTATTCGCGTTCAATGATACCGAATTCCTAGCTGCAGACTAGTAATCAATATCAAAGACTTGTTCTTATTCTGTCGGTATCGATAGCCTAAGAGTTTAACAGTGGCATGGTTAAAAGATTCAGCAATGGTCTACAACCTTTGTCCTCCTAATGGAGAAAAACATGGTCTGCAACCTTTAGCCATCTCGTAATTGAGGTAAGCTTGGTCTGCTGATCGAAAACCCGAGTGGGGGTCTTATTCGGATGGACCAAAGAGGGCGGTCCCAGGATGTCCGACCCTAACTGGGCTCAGGGGCGGTCCTCTGATTTAGTTCAAATCAAAAGGGAATTGTATTTTTCTTCATTAAACAGTCCAAAATCATATGACACAATTATACAAACAGTATCATACCCACTCATTAATCTTATACAACAATTAGATGTAAACCTCATATCTGAGGCTATTACATAAACAACGTTATGGTAATGTGGCCACACCGTCTCCCATGAGCTTCCCCAAGTTGTGACAAACGGACCAGTTCGTAGATGGATTTTTCACCGATCTTTATACTTTCTCCGGAACATGAAATTTGTTCGTACCTCAAGTTCTGTGAGGTGGAAGGATTTCCTTTGTTCTCCATGAAAATCTACTCTCTCTATAATGTGTATCCATGAGGAGATTCTCAGGAATTTACGACGTCTCTCTGACCACAACAACTTAGTTGAAGGAGGAAAGGGGGAGGCAGGGAGAGGGGAATGGGGCTTGCTATTCCCAAAGAGGCCAACGTCATGACACTAGCTAGCAACTTACCGTGGCTTCTTACTGCATTCGCGTAATAGGCAGGCTCCTCGTGGAGTGCAATGAGAGGCAGGTGGTTAAAGCGTTGGACTAGTTAACTCTAATGTTGCAAGATTGAATCCCTGAGCTGACAAGGTAAAAATCTGCCGTTCTGCCCCTGAACAGGCAGTTAACCCACTGTTCCTAGGCCGTCATTGAAAATAAGAATGTGTTCTTAACTGACTTGCCTCGTTAAATAAAGGTTAAATAAAGGTGTAAAAAAAAAAAATCTGTGTCCAAAAATGCCGATTTCCGATTGTTATGAAAACTTGAAATCTACCTTAATTAATCGGCCATTCCTATTAATCGGTCGACCTCTAATTCAGAGACTTGCCAAAGTCACTCCTGCGTTGTCTTGACTGTGTTCTTAGGGTCGTTGTCCTGTCGGAAGGTGAAACTTTGCCCCAGTCTGAGGTCCTGAGCGCTCTGCAGCCGGTTTCCATCAAGGATCTCTCTGTACTTTGCTCCGTTCATCTTTCCCACAATCCTGACTAGTCTCCCATTCCCTGTCGCTGAAAAACATCCCCACAGCATGATGCTGCCACCACCATGCTTCACTGTAGGGATAGGGCCAGGTTTCCTCCAGACGTGACTTATGGCAAACTCCAAGCAGCCTGTCGCGTGCCTTTTACTGAGGAGTGGCTTCCGTCTGGGCACTCTACCAGAAAGGCCTGATTGGTGGAGTGATGCAGAGATGGTTGTCCTTCTGGATGGTTCTCCCATCTCCACAGAGGAACTCTGGAGCTCCCAGAGTCACCTCCCTGACCAAGGCCCTTCTCCCCCGATTGCTCAGTTTGGCCGGGAAGCCAGCTCTAGGAAGAGTCTTGGTGGTTCCAAACTTTTTCCATTTAAGAATGATGGCCACTGTGTTCTTGGAGACATTCAATGCTGCAGACATTTTTTGGTACCCTTCCCCAGATCTGTGCCTTGACACAATCCTGTCTCCGAGCTGTACGACCTCTTCGACCTCGTGGCTTGGTTTGGCTTGGTGGCTTGGTTTTTGCTCTGACGTACACTGTCAACTCTGGGACCTTATGAAGACAAGTGTGTGCCTTTCCAAATCATGTCCAATCAATTGAATTTACCACTCCAATCAAGTTGTAGTAACATCTCAAGGATGGTCAATGGAAATGGGATGCACCTGAGCTCAATTTCGAGTCTCATAGCAAAGGGTCTGAATACTTACGTAAATAAGTTATTTCTGTTTTTTATTTTTAATAAATTAACAAACATTTCTAAAAAACTGTTTTCGCTTTGTCATTATGGGGTATTGTGCGTAGATTGATGAGGGAAACAAATATTGAATACATTTTAGAATAAGGCTGTAAGGTCACAAAATGTGGAAAAAGGGCTGGGGGGGTCTGAATACTTTCTGAATGCACTGTATATGCAAAAAATCTGCTGGGATGATATACTATTATATGGCAGCAGACATTGTATTTTCCATGGGATTAACTATTCAATAAAAAATGCATTGCCAGATTAAATGCATCTGTTTTCGGGCCCATCTTTCCACAGATAGTCTAATTAATTTACCTCAACTATAGATACATCTTTAGTTCCTTCCTAGCACTGCAGTGGCCTGCACACTGCAGTGCACCGGCGTGCAATGCAGCTGGATGGGAGCTAGCCTTCATTATAAAAGGGTGTTAGGAGTATGTGGGAACAGCTAATCTTCGAACCCCTGCCACACAATAAACAGAGTGACAGAGAGGAAGGATGTATGAGATAAGTCCAGTAATGAAAGTGGATGCCAAAAGAAGAGGACAGTATGTAGTGAAGAGAGAGCAGAGGGGAATGTTTAAAATTAGTTCAAGAATAGAGATAAAGCCAAAGATGATGTTATCGTCAGGATTGCAGAGAGCATTTCAGTAACAGAACGCTCCCAATCACTTAATCAGTACTACTCCACCCAGCCCAGACTCTGTCTTCCATCATATGTTTTTTCACCCGCTCTAAACAGTCCATTTTCAGTGTGTGTTCGTGTTCGTGTTTGTGTGTGTGTGTGCATGTGTATGTGGATGTTTGCGTGAAAGCCAAAGTTCATACAGATAATAGTTGAATTTGATGGCACTAAGTTACTGAATCAAAAGACCTCTGAAGTCACTTTCGCATTGGTTAATACAGAACTGTAGCTTTCCACCACAGCAGCAGTCTATTCCATCTAAATGCATCTCTGCTACTCCTAACAGTATCAACTGTCTAGAAACAGACAGAGGTTCAGTTTAATCTCAGTCTCCATCCATTATGCCCGAGCAACATCTCCATCACCCACAAGCTTATTTTCAAAAGCTGCAAATGCTGTGTTCAAAGACTCTCTATCCTGTCCCCACTGGCCCCAAAGGCAGCCAAACAGAATGCGGCCCCAGATCCACAGACAAAGACTGGCCTGCTGCTCTGTTGCCTTGGAAGGCCCCCATATCCTCGCTCGGCAAACACCATCTCTGTGCTCATTTGTGAGGCCTTTAGTCACTCATGAGGTTGTGATTAACAGTGTTTTGGTTCGATGGCAGCTCACCAGTTGTAGAAGTCGGAGCGGACAGCGGACCCCCTCTGAGAGAGGGGGAAAAATGGGGCACTAATGCGCCGACCTCACATGTACCAAGAACCTGACTCTGGACCTAATGCTGGCGCATGGAGAGAGAGAGAGAGAGAGAGACAGGGAGAGCGAGAGAGATGGAGAGAGAGATGAGGGGATAGAAATGGAAAGAGGGGGGAGAGAGAGCGAGAGAAAATGGGAGAGAGAGAGAGAGGGAAGAGGGAGAGAGACTAGTAGATATATACTGTAGATAGGACTGGCAGAGAGAGAGGTGGATACAGACAGAGACACACAGCAAGCCTGTTGACTATTGGCTGTACGTGGCTAATGGGGTTAGTGGCAGGCAGAGGCAGCCTGCTGAAAAACAGTGTGAGGGAGACCAGAGCAGGGTATGGTGTGCTGTTGGACTGATCCATATAGCACTAAGCTCCTGGCACACCTTAGCAGGCCTGGAAGAAGCCTGGGAGAAGCCTAGAATAAGCCTGGGAGAAGCCTAGAAGAAGCCTGGAAGAAGCCTGGGAGAAGCCTAGAATAATCATGGGAGAAGCCTGGAAGAAGCCTAGAAGGGGAGAAGGGGCACGTGGAGACAACTACCAGCCTGACTTTACTGCTGTCTATCTGTTTGTCCGTCTGTCCGTCTGTCCGTCTGTCCGTTCATATTGCACCTCAATCCCTGAATTTTCCTTGTAATGTTGAGACAATTTCCTTGCAGAAATACAACAGAATGGAGCCTCAATGTGTTCAAGGGCTGGCAAAGTGGAATGTCTTTGCTCCTCTGTTTAAACAAAGGGTGAGATAAGATTTAAAGGAAATACTTAAGGTGAAGCCGGCTGGCTGCCCTCTACCAAGCTGCAGCAGCCATACAGCACACAGAAAAGG
Source organism: Oncorhynchus clarkii lewisi (assembly GCF_045791955.1). NCBI lineage: Eukaryota > Metazoa > Chordata > Actinopteri > Salmoniformes > Salmonidae > Oncorhynchus > Oncorhynchus clarkii. Next base: position 21,153,741 of record NC_092148.1, read on the forward strand.
GACCAACCTCCAAAACCATCCAGTATCCTGGTTTTACATAGGAATAAAGATTTCTCTGGGCTGGCAAACGGTTGGAGATAAGTACATTCATCCTCACATTCCCTCCCAGCTTATTCTCCTGAGATAAAGTCCCTAACCAAGGAAGCCTTGGAGAATAAGAGACGTCTCTTTTTTGGTGTTTCACACCTGTCTATTGTTTTCTGCATGGGCCTCTGTACTGTACTGTGTATTGTACTATACAGTATTGTGTATTGTACTGTGTACTGTACTGTGTATTGTATTGTACTGTGTATTGTACTATACTGTATTGTATTGGACTGTACTGTGTATTATACTGTACTGTATTGTACTGTACTGTGTATTGTATTATACTGTATTGTACTGTATTGTATTGTACTGTACTGTGTATTGTACTGTATTGTATTGGACTGTACTATATTGTACCTTATCGCTACACTAAAACCACTGCAGTCACAGGTGCATTGTGTGTCACACGGAGGGTCAATCATCTGCCATTGTCCCTTTCATTGACTATTTATGATGTACATTTATATTAGCTTAAAAAACTAATCATTGACTTGAATTATTTACAGTGTGTCTGTCTCAATACTGATGACATGTCTGGTTTATCTGAATTATTCCGCGGTCTTTATTTATTTATTTCCCCCCTCTTGTGCCATTTTAATTCCACGCAAAACTAACGGCGAATAAAAATCTGTGAACTGTCAGAAAGCATTAAGAAAACAGAGCATGCTGCATATAAATGCATGATTACGTTACATCAAAAGAATGTTTAACATTTTGTCACATCAACATTGTAATTAATGCAAAACATATTTGCACGAACAACAATTTTACAATGAAAATCATTATTCATAACACTTATACACGCCGTGTGGGACAATCCAGAGTAGTTGAGAGAGTGAAAAAAAAGAATTAGCAGGAAGAAACAGATTGGACTAATGAGACGACCATTTGACTAGGATCCTTTACTTGACCTGCAGTGTTTCCTCGACTCGGCCGTTCAGGAGAAAATACACATTTATAATTATACTCTGCAATGCACCATGAAATTGTTATTGTGGAATACCTTTTTCAAAAACGCTATCAAACAATTACTTAAAATTTCCCCTGCGGAGACTGTTGCATATGTATACTAAATGAAATGGGAAGTTGGAGCTGTCTGTGTATGTAGCCTGTCGCCTGGCCTGCCTGTCGACACTGCTGCTTCTGCTCCTTCAAATGGTGCTGTTCTCTTCATGCAGATGAGCTCTGTCTGTTCAGAGGGGGGATGCTGTGGCAAATAAAATAATACTCTGATAAAACTGAAACGTTTTATGACACAGTGATAATCATTGCAGGCACACGTGCCACTGATATGAGCTGTTGCAGTTGGGGGAAGAGAGAAAATAATCCTTTTTGTTGGGCTTTAAAAAATGAATCTCAGTTGAATCACATCAAAAAATAAAAAAACTCAAAAGACAGTTGCAAGATGAGCCAACTCCACGAAAAAATGACCTCCTCGTTTTGGTGATAAAGTTCTAGCCAAAATGATATCAGGCTGGGACGTGACTCATTAGAAATGTGTGTATTGCGTGGAGGCAGCTCTCCCTATCTGGCTGTGCCTGGCTTGCCGACTGATAAGAGGCAAATGCAAATGTACTGATAAGAACTGAATGCAAATATTCATGATATGATATTCCCTGGGAATTATGTGTGGATAAAACAAAGTGTATTATTTCCCTGTATTCCCTTTCAGGTTTGCCAAAATGGCTTCTTTTTTTTTGCTTTTGGAATTTGCATTTCTTCAAAATTGATTGGGCCTGCATATTATGTTAAGCTATTTGTTTGCCTAGGATGGTAATTAGTTACTGTAATTACAGCGATGACAGTTGCTAAATTGTTTTTAAAGCATTACAGTACGTCTGTGCCAGAAGATTGCAGTACTTATTTTAGGATTTAAGCATTTGCTGGAAAAACTCCCACTCCAAGGCCAAAGTGGAATTTGTTTGAACTACAAAGCAGCCATTTTCTAAGCAAAGACATTTTTTTAAATGTCTGTTAATTTACACTAATTGCTGGGTTGACTGTGTTTCGCAGTTTCTTCACCGATCAGGGACATGTTACTGATAGGATGTCTTGAGGGATCAAAACGAGCTTGAAATAGTTTTAAATACATTTGTTTGTTAGCTTTGTGTGCTCATTTTAAGACCAACTTTTTATGTTTTCTGTCAACCAAGAAACAAATTGCTGTTGAAGGCATATTTGTAATTATGGTTCTCAGTGTAGCCTATGCACTTTCAAGTTTAGTAAACATTAATTAGTGTGGATGCTGACAGTTGGGTAATTTAGAAAGTGCTTCATGTTCTCTGACTAAAGTCAAAATCACATTGATCAGGAGTTGGAGAGCTGCAATGCTTATTTGTAATGCACAGAAACAGAACATATCCATGTGCAATATCACTTAAACAACAGTCTGCCAAGTATTAGTGACTCATAATGATTGCATTTGCTCTGCTATTGAGGTTAGCTGTCAAATACAATGCCATACAGATAGTTTCGACTTGTCTTACAGTATGTGATTTTCCTGTACATTTTCACGTGGAGGGGCAGGGCATTGAAAACAGGTAAGTGTAAAAGGTGTGCCAATAACAATCATTGGTCATCCCTGAACACCCAATCTACTGATTGTAGTGTACTATTTGTGAGTTGGTTCCACTCCACAGTGGTAGACCCCATTGTCACCGGTCCTTGTCACGTTCTCAGGCATTACACTACAGCTAAATGCATAATTTGATTTACTATTAACATAATCAGACAATGTGCATGTCGACTCTCAAATTCCATTATGAAATGCATTTCTCTTCCAAAATGTTTAGGATGGGACTAAAGGTGCCACTGAGGTCCCAAGTGCTCCACTTGTACTGTATCTGTATAATGAAGGCTTGAATGAATAGGAACAATATTACTATGGGTGGATGATTATGTGCATGCATATGCATTTGGTTGTCCACAAAAGAGTTTGAAGGAAAAGGTTGCTTTAAATGTTTTGGTGGAATTAAGAGGGTGAGCAGTGGACAGTAATTTAGGGGACCAAGAATTTTAAGCTCCCACTTTCCTATTGTGAGATGTTTACTTGTAACTGCTGTCCATTGTAATACACACCTACAAATGTTAGCATGATTGATAAAGACATGTATTGGTCTTGAAAATCCAAAATCCAGTTATAAAAGAAAACATGAGTAAAAACAAGTGGAAGAGGAATGTGGTCAAGGTGTGCAGGCAAATATCCCAGCCCACCTCCTCCTTCGAAAGCTTGCTCCCCGATCAGCCCAGAGTCCACAGCCCCCTCTCCACTAACTGCCCCAACCCCTCCCCACCAGATGTTCCAACCCTCTCCCCACTAGTTGTCCAATCCCCTCCCCACTAGATGTTCCAACCCCTCCCCACTAGATGTTCCAGCCCCCTCTCCACAAACCACCTCAACCCCTCCCCACTAGATGTTCAATCCCCTCCCCACTAGTTGTCCAATCCCCTCCCCACTAGATGTTCCAACCCCTCCCCACTAGATGTTCCAGCCCCCTCCCCAAAAACCGCCCAACCCCTCCCCACTAGATGTTCCAGCCCCTCCCCCACTAGATGTTCCAATCCCCTCCCCACCAGATGTTCCAGCCCCCTCTCCACAAACCACCCCAACCCCTCCCCACTAGATGTTCAATCCCCTCCCCACTAGATGTTCAAATCCCGCCCCACTAGATGTTCAAATCCCCTCCCCACTACATGTTCCAGACCCCTCCCCACTAGATGTTCCAACCCCCTCACCACTAGATGACCCAACCCCCTCCCCACTAGATGTTCCAACCCCTCCCCACTAGATGTTCCAGCCCCCTCCCCACTAGATGTTCTAAACCCCTCCCCACTAGATGTTCCAGCCCCCTCCCCACTAGATGTTCTAAACCCCTCCCCACTAGATGTTCTAAACCCCTCCCCACTAGATGCTCCAACACCCTCCCCACTAGATGATCCAACCCCCTCCCCACTAGATGCTCCAACACCCTCCACACTAGATGATCCAACCCCCTCCTCACTAGATGATCCAACCCCCTCCCCAATAGATGAACCAACCCCTTCCTCACTAGATGATCGGACCCCCTCCCCACTAGATGTTCCAACCCCTCCACACTAGATGTTCTAACCCCTCCCCACTAGATGATCCAACCCCTCCCCACTAGATGTTCTAACCCCTCCCCACTAGATGATCCAACCCCTCCCCACTAGTTGTCCAATCCCCTCCCCACTAGATGTTCCAACCCCTCTCCACTAGATGTTCCAGCCCCCTCCCCACTAGATGTTCCAAACCCCTCCCCACTGGATGTTCCAATCCCTCCCCACTAGATTCTCCATCCCCCTCCCCACTAGATGTTCCAACCCCCTCCCCACTAGATTCTCCAGCCCCGTCCCCACTAGATGTTCCAACCCCCTCACCACTAGATGATCCAACCCCCTCCCCACTAGATGTTCCAACCCCTCCCCACTAGATGTTCCAGCCCCCTCCCCACTAGATGTTCTAAACCCCTCCCCACTAGATGTTCTAAACCCCTCCCCACTAGATGCTCCAACACCCTCCCCACTAGATGATCCAACCCCCTCCTCACTAGATGATCCAACCCCCTCCTCACTAGATGATCCAACCCCCTCCCCACTAGATGTTCCAACCCCTCCACACTAGATGTTCTAACCCCTCCCCACTAGATGATCCAACCCCTCCCCACTAGATGTTCTAACCCCTCCCCACTAGATGATCCAAACCCTCCCCACTAGATGTTCCAACCCCTCCCCACTAGTTGTCCAATCCCCTCCCCACTAGATGGTCCAACCCCCTCCCCACTAGATTCTCCAGCCCCCTCCCCACTAGATGTTCCAAACCCCTCCCCACTGGATGTTCCAACCCCTCCCCACTAGATTCTCCAGCCCCCTCCCCACTAGATGTTCCAACCCCCTCCCCACTAGATTCTCCAGCCCCCTCCCCACTAGATGTTCTAACCCCCTCCCCACTAGATGATCCAACACCCTCCCCACTAGATGATCCAACCCCCTCCTCACTAGATGATCCAACCCCCTCCCCACTAGATGATCCAACCCCATCCTCACTAGATGTTCCAACCCCCTCCCCACTAGATGTTCCAACCCCTCCCCACTAGATGCTCCAACCCCATCCTCACTAGATGATCCAACCCCCTCCCCACTAGATGTTCTAAACGCCTCCCCACTAGATGCTCCAACACCCTCCCCACTAGATGATCCAACCCCCTCCCCACTAGATGCTCCAACACCCTCCCCACTAGATGATCCAACCCCCTCCTCACTAGATGATCCAACCCCCTCCCCAATAGATGAAAAAAACCCCTCCTCACTAGATGATCGGACCCCCTCCCCACTAGATGTTCCAACCCCTCCACACTAGATGTTCCAGCCCCCTACCCACTAGATGTTCCAAACCCCTCCCCACTGGATGTTCTGGATGTTCCAACCCCCTCCCCACTAATTCTCCAGCCCCTCCCCACTAGATGTTCTCACCACTAGATGATCCCCTCCCCACTAGATGTTCTCCCCAACCACCCCCTCCCCACTGGATGTTCCCCCTCCCCACTAGAGATCCCCACTAGATGCCAACACCCTCCCCACTAGATGATCCCTCCTCACTAGATGATCCAACCCCCAACTCACTAGATGATCCAACCCCCTCCCCACTAGATGTTCCAACCCCTCCACACTAGATGTTCTAACCCCTCCCCACTAGATGATCCAACCCCTCCCCACTAGATGTTCTAACCCCTCCCCACTAGATGATCCAACCCCTCCCCACTAGATGTTCCAACCCCTCCCCACTAGGTGTCCAATCCCCTCCCCACTAGATGGTCCAACCCCCTCCCCACTAGATTCTCCAGCCCCCTCCCCACTAGATGTTCCAAACCCCTCCCCACTGGATGTTCCAACCTCTCCCCACTAGATTCTCCAGCCCCCTCCCCACTAGATGTTCCAACCCCCTCCCCACTAGATTCTCCAGCCCCCTCCCCACTAGATGTTCCCCACTAGATGATCCAACCCCCTCCCCACTAGATGATCCAACACCCTCCCCACTAGATGATCCAACCCCCTCCTCACTAGATGATCCAACCCCCTCCCCACTAGATGATCCAACCCCCTCCTCACTAGATGTTCCAACCCCCTCCCCACTAGATGTTCCAACCCCTCCCCACTAGATGCTCCAACCCCATCCTCACTAGATGATCCAACCCCCTTCCCACTAGATGTTCCAACTCCTCCCCACTACATGTTCTAACCCCTCCCCACTAGATGATCCAACACCCTCCCCACTAGATGTTCCAACCCCTCCCCACTAGATGTTCCAACCCCCTCCCCACTAGATGATCCAACCCCTCCCCACTAGATGATCCAACCCCCTCCCCACTAGATGTTCCAAACCCCTCCCCAATAGATGTTCCAATCCCTCCCCACTAGATTCTCCAGACCCCTCCCCGCTAGATGCTCCAACCCTCCCCCACTAGATGTTCCAACCCCTCCCCACTAGATGCTCCAACCACATCCCCACTAGAAATTCCAGCCCCCTCCCCACAAGATATTCCAGCCCCTCCCCACTAGATGATCCAACCCCCTCCTCACCAGATGATCCAACCCCCTCCCCACTAGATGATCCAACCCCCTCCTCACTAGATGTTCCAACCCACTCCCCACTAGATGTTCCAACCCATCCCCACTAGATTCTCCAACCCCATCCTCACTAGATGATCCAACCCCCTCCCCACTAGATGTTCCAACTCCTCCCCACTAGATGTTCTAACCCCTCCCCACTAGATGATCCACACCCTCCCCACTAGATGTTCCAACCCTTCCCCACTAGATGTTCCAACCCCCTCCCCACTAGATGTTCCAACCCCCTCCCCACTAGATGATCCAACCCCCTCCTCACTAGATGTTCCAACCCCTCCCCACTAGATGTTATAACCCCTCCCCACTAGATGATCCAACACCCTCCCCACTAGATGTTCCAACCCCTCCCCACTAGATGTTCCAACCCCCTCCCCACTAGATGTTCCAACCCCTCCCCACTAGATGTTCTAACCCCTCCCCACTAGATGTTCCAACCCCTCCCCACTAGATGTTCCAACCCCTCCCCACCATGATGATCCAACACCCTCCTCACTAGATGTTCCAACCCCTCCCCACTAGATGTTCCAACCCCTCCCCACTAGTTGTCCAATCCCCTCCCCACTAGATGTTCCAACCCCTCCCCACTAGATGTTCCAACCCCTCCCCACTAGATCTCCAACCCCCTCCCCACTAGACTCTCCAACCCCCTCCCCACTAGATGTTCCAACCACCTCCCCACTAGATGTTCCAAACCCCTCCCCACTAGATGTTCCAATCCCTCCCCACTAGATTCTCCAGACCCCTCCCCACTAGATGCTCCAACCCTCCCCCACTAGATGTTCCAACCCCTCCCCACTAGATGTTCCAACCACCTCCCCACTAGATGTTCCAAACCCCTCCCCACTAGATGTTCCAATCCCTCCCCACTAGATTCTCCAGACCCCTCCCCACTAGATGCTCCAACCCTCCCCCACTAGATGTTCCAACCCCTCCCCACTAGATGCTCCAACCACATCCCCACTAGAAATTCCAGCCCCCTCCCCACAAGATATTCCAGCCCCTCCCCACTAGATGATCCAACCCCCTCCTCACTAGATGATCCAACCCCCTCCCCACTAGATGCTCCAACCCTCCCCCACTAGATGCTCCAACCCCTCCCCACTAGATGCTCCAACCACATCCCCACTAGATATTCCAGCCCCCTCCCCACTAGATATTCCAACCCCGCCCCACTACATATTCCAACCACCTCCCCGGTAGATATTCCAACCCCTTCGCATTAGATGTTCCAACCCCTCCCCACTAGATGTTCCAGCCCCCTCCCCACAAACCGCCCAACCCCTCCCAACTAGATGTTCAAACCCCTCCCCCACTAGATGTTCCAATCCCCTCCCCACTAGATGTTCCAATCCCCTCCCCACGACATGTTCCAGCCCCCTCCCCCAAACCGCCCCAACCCCTCCCCATTAGATGTTCCAACCCCTCCCCACTAGATTCTCCAACCCCCCCCCCCCCCCCCCACTAGATTCTCCAACCCCCTCCCCACTAGATATATTCCAGTCCCCTCCCCACTAGATTCTCCAACCCCCTCCCCACTAGATATATTCCAGTCCCCTCCCCACTAGATGTTCCAGCCCCCTCCCCACTAGATGTTCCAGCCTCCTCCCCACTAATTTTCCAGCCCCCTCCCCACTAGATGTTCCAGCCCCCTCCCCACTAGATGTTCCAGCCCCCTCCCCACTAGATGTTCCAACCACCTCCCCACTAGATATATTCCAGTCCCCTCCCCACTAGATGTTCCAGCCCCCTCCCCACTAGATGTTCCAGCCTCCTCCCCAATAGATATCCCCTCAACATAGACCTGTATATAGCTTGAATTCTTCTTGCATTTCACTGTACTGTTTTACACCTGCTGTATCCTGTGCATGTGACAAACAGACATTGAACTTGAAGAGATGCCCCAGCCTTTCCACATTACAGTAGATGCTTATCCAGCCCCACACTAGATGCTTTATCCAGGCCTGCTCACCAGTCAGCCAGCCTCCTCCCCACTAGATACTCCAGCCCCGTCCCCACTAGATGCTCCCTTACCCTACTCGTTAGATGCTCCCTCTAGTTACTGTCTTAATTAACACCTACAGTAGCTACTGCGGCTATAATAATATAATCGCTTTTCCTGTTTCTGGAAATCCCTTTGAAATTACACAGGATTAAGGAAAGTTGGTTGCTAAATTAGTATGTACATCAGTAATTTAATTGCATCTGAGGCTATTAATTAACAAGGTGCCTTCTTAATAGTTAATGTATAATTGCTATTAATTAACCAGCGGTCCCGATAAAGTGTCACCAAAATCAAACAAAAACAATTAGCATCCGGAGGTAAGTGTCTTTTAAAAGGCTCATTATAAAGACTAGAGGTAGTATACAGTAGTAGTTAGAAAGATAACAAACCCAGCATAGATGTTCATTTGGTGGGAGAAATAATAAACAGTTGACATCCATAAGGGAATTAACATTCATTAATTAGGGGGCTAAACCCATTGTAACATAATAAATATTGTTGAAGATCTGTCCCTTCCAGCAAAGTTGTTTCAGTTCTATTAGAAGTGGATTTCTAGCTGGATATAGAATTTCAACAGTTTAAACTTCTTTTTGATTATATCATTGTTGTATTTGATTGTTTACAGATGATATCCATTGAATTGGATCCTATGATATTCTATTGGATTCTGTTGGATAATTCCTGCTATGAAGAAATAACATCACCCCATAAGTCATACCATGTATTCATGATTTATAAATAAGCATACTTAACTGCCTATAAACCCTTTACCCTTAGGGCTGAAAAGGGTACCTTAATATAAAGTGTTGCGAGATCTTGTACAAAGTTATGGAATAAAGTGTATAAGGGTACCTTATTGTAAAGTGGTATGAAATCTAATGAGTGTTTTTGTCAGACATGGTTGCCTGGGCAGGCTCCCTGGGCAGGCTTCCTGGGCAGGCTCCCTGGGCAGGCTCCCTGGGCAGGCTCACAGGCTTGCTCTTCTCTTCAACTCGTGCAGTAGAAGACATTCCTAGACAAATGTAATCATCTCAAAAGCTCATGTTTGAGGAGTCTCCGTTTGCAGTGTCACATGGTATAAATACAACAGGTCATAACTTAGACCTCAGTGAACAGCCATGACTAATATTTAAATACACTGAGAGGAAACTAGCAGCTTTCATGTTTGAGTTAATGCCTCCCTAAAGCCTATTCAAGGGAAATAACACCAACATTTTAGTTGTTAATCTTATCTGGTATAAATCTGTGGGCTAGTTGGGTTTTTGCTCTACAGATCTGTGCATGAAGCCGTGTTCATAAAAAATGAATGAGGTGGAAGGTTGAGAAACTACACGCATCTTGAACATGAAACTTTAAACAAGCCAGACTATTATTTGCAGGGCAATATTACCGTGAATACAAATGACACCACAACCTCAATTTTGTGCTCTGTGAGAGGAGTGGTGCAAACCGCCAGTTAAGTGTTATTCTACCGCAAGTGCTTGTTTGGTCTCAGTTTCAGTCGTATCACAATGTCAACAGTCATGCTGTTTAGTGTTGGATGGGGTAAAATAATATTTGGTCTACAATCCAGGAAAAAAATAATGCAGTGAAAAACCTTTATTCCATGAATGATGTTTTACAGTAGAAATGTTCACTCCAAGCAGCTGTTGCCTTACTTTACATTAAGTACATCAGGAACAATAGTGTAGGCTACAGTACAGTACAGTAAGCAGACACTTGCTCCCTATCAACCCTCTAATAAAACTAGACTGGTACGCCAGACTGAATGCCAAGTGAAACAATGGTGAGCATTGCATCCCACTGAAAACTATTAAAGTGTACCATTCATTCAGCACAGCCTTTCAGGTAAAAAGAACCACTCCATTCAGTCTTAATTCCCTCTGTTTTCCCTGTAGCCTTCCACCTCCTTTCCACAGAGAGACAGGAAGGCAGGGATGTGTTATGTTATGGGACCTCGGGGAGCACTGGGGTATTTTACTCAGGCAGTGACTGAGGCGGCCCGTTGGGAATACAGTAGAATCTGTGTGAGTATGTAACTCATTAGTTCAGTTATGTAATTTGGTAGCAGTGATAATCCTTAAGGACCGGCAAGTTAACGCACCTCAGCAACAAGAGACAAAGTCATCAACAAGCAGCCAAGTAGCTACAGTACAGCACAAGCTGTTAATTGCTCAGCCCCATATACTGTATGTTAATACCATGGTTGTTCCTCTATGGCATTTAGAGAGAGGAGCGTACTATATTTCACAAAATACTGTAGCATCCACTTTGTTCAGCGGCAATAGATGTTCATGATGTAATTAATAGCTTGATTGATATTTTAGTTAAATAATAAAAACAAGGATATATTCCACTGTAGCCCAACCAACCTGAATTCATGAGCTGAAGCTATGAGGAATCACGTTAGGGTCTTGGGGATGGATGACTGGCTCAGAAGGCGACAGGTTCAACCCTTCCACACTTGACCCTTGTCTATGGCCCTCCTCCACTTCAGCCCAACCTGCAGCAGTGAACAGGAAGAGGAGAAAGGGTGTCAGTATCATTCACCTTGACACACGTAGTCCAATAACAACGTACAACATAACAGCAGTTAACCTTTACAACACACTTATTGATCTGTCCTGTGGTTATCAGGCTGCGATCAGAGCTCGTGGCTCAGCTTAGCTCTGCTTCAGGCTCTTTGAATTCACTCAGCAGCAATATCTCAGAGACAATGACATCCAGACGCACGACCAGTTACTTGTTTTCCATGTACGTTCTCCCAAGCTTTCAGTGGAACAATGGAATGATATCTATATCTCTTTCTGGGTCCCATGAGACTGATAGATGTACAATGAGATATCATCTGAACACAAGAGAGCGAATTGATTAAGAAAAAACGCCTGAACCACCTTTATGATTTTTCACTGATGAGATGAAAGAGTCTCTCCACACATTCAAAACATCAGAGGATTCTCTGATGTATTAAAGAAAAACAGTAAGATATCATTTAACAACTCACTTAATTAAATCTTGTTTTGTCTCCGTTAACCTATTCCCTAAATAAATACAGTAGAGCATGTTAATGACTGTGTGTGTGTGTGTGTGTTTGTGTGTGTGTGTGTGTGTGTGTGTGTGTGTGTGTGTGTGTGTGTGTGTGTGTGTGTGTGTGTGTGTGTGTGTGTGTGTGTGTGTGTGTGTGTGTGTGTTAAAAAGCCCTGTTATGTAGCTGTTATGTGTAATGTGGAGGTTGGAGTTGTCCCTCCCTGAAACCACACAGGAGTGTAGGATACTCAGTGGACGTGGAACTTGACATTGTAACTCAGGCTCACATACAGTATGACATATAGTCAACCTATCACGCCAGTTTAGACAGTAAGATGACAATAATGATGATGATGACGATGAAGAGGAGGAGGATTGGGTTTGGGGGATGGTGGGGGGCAGAGGTGAAACAGTCTTTCAACCCCCCTTTATATTTTTTTAATGCGAGTATATATTTTTTGTAGCAATATCAATTCATTTCTGGGTAACAATTAGGTGCCTTACTGAAATAGATTTCCATTAAAATGGGCAAAAATTGCTTTTTAGAAAAAAAAACTATTTGTCAAGCAATAATTTTGCTAGGAATGTCTGGAAATGGTCTGAATGGAGAGGTTGAAAAACAGAAAACTAGATATTATTGCCAGAGAGGGTTGGAACTCTTATTGGTCCATTAATCAATCTTCCGCATGGTGATGTCATCATGGAAAGCCAAAACTCCCGCCCATTCAAACCTGCTGATTAGAAGGTTCTGTGTAGATTGTATTTTCAACCAGCAACCACCAAGAAAAGACACTGATCAAATATGTTGTAACATATTTACAGTGTTAGTGTCATTAATCTGTTGTACAATATGATACAAAACACAGGATTTAGACTGCACTGGACCTTTAAGAAATCAGATCTACTTCCCCTTTCCTTCTGGTCGGCATTCCCCTCCTGCTCTGTAGCTGAGTGAACAGGGCTGCATACAGAACAGGGCTGCATATAGAACAGGGCTGCTTACAGAACAGGGCTGCATACAGAACAGGGCTGCTTACAGAACAGGGCTGCATATAGAACAGGGCTGCTTACAGAACAGGGCTGCATACAGAACAGGGCTGCATACAGATCAGGGCTGCATACAGATCAGGGCTGCTTACAGAACAGGGCTGCTTACAGAACAGGGCTGCATACAGAACAGGGCTGCTTACAGAACAGGGCTGCTTACAGAACAGGGCTGCATACAGAACAGGGCTGCTTACAGATCAGGGCTGCATACAGAACAGGGCTGCTTACAGAACAGGGCTGCATACAGAACAGGGCTGCTTACAGAACAGGGCTGCTTACAGAACAGGGCTGCATACAGAACAGGGCTGCATACAGATCAGGGCTCCATACAGATAAGGGCTGCTTACAGAACAGGGCTGCTTACAGAACAGAGCTGCATACAGAACAGGGCTGCTTACAGAACAGGGCTGCTTACAGAACAGGACTCCTTACAGAACAGGGCTGCTTACAGAACAGGGCTGCATACAGAACAGGGCTGCTTACAGAACAGGGCTGCATACAGAACAGGGCTGCTTACAGAACAGGGCTGCTTACAGAACAGGGCTGCATACAGAACAGGGCTGCTTACAGAACAGGGCTGCATACAGAACAGGGCTGCTTACAGAACAGGGCTGCGGGCAGCTGAGCTACAATTCTGGAGGTTCTATCATCCTTCCAGTCCCTCCTCTCTACCTTCTCTTCCTCTGTATCTTCTGCTAAAGCCACTTTCTATCACTACATTTCAAGCTTCTGCCTCTAACCCTAGGAAACTATTTTCCAGCTCTCTACCCTCCTTAATCCTCCACCCCCTCCCACTTTAGCCTCCCTCTCTGCGGATGACTTTATCAACCCCCTTTGAAAAGAAGGTTGACGACATCCGTTCGTCATTCACTCAGTCTATTGAGCCCACTTGTCTCACTCACACAGAACTACCCTACGCCTTGACCTCTTTCCCACCTCTCTCTCCAGATGAAATCCTACAACTAGAGAGGTCCGGCCATCTGACAACCTTCCCGCTTGACCCCATCCCCTCCTCCTCTCCTCCCCTCTTCAACTCATCCCTGACCACTGGCCGAGTCCCCTTTGACTTATAAATTAAGAAACCAACACTCGACTCCTCTGAAGTCAAAATCTACGGCCCGGTATCCCTTCTTTTCTCTCCAAAACACGTGAGTGTGCTGTCTCTGACCAACTCTCTCGCTATCGCTCTCAGAATGATCTTCTTGACCCTAACCAGTCAGGCTTCAAGACGCGTCACTCAACCGAGACTGCTCTTCTCTGTGTCACGGAGGCTCACCGCACAGCCAAAGATGACTCTCTCCTCGGTGTCATAGAGGCTCACCGCACAGCCAAAGATGACTCTCTCCTCGGTGTCATAGAGGCTCACCGCACAGCCAAAGATGACTCTCTCCTCTGTTCTCATCCTCCTAGATCTATCCGCTGCCTTCAACACGTGAATCAAATCCAATAACATTGTATTTGTCACATGCGCCGAATACAACAGGTACCGTGAAATGCTTACTTACAAGCCCTTAATCCATGTGAGATCCTGCTTTCCACCCTCTCAGGGCTGGGCGTCTCAGGCTCTGCACACTCTTGGATTGCACCCTACCTGGCAGACGACGTGGAGAGAATCTGTGTCTGCACCACATACTCTCACTTACTGGTGTCCCCCAGGTCTCATTTTTAGGCCCTCTCCTCTTCTCGCTATACACCAAGTCACTCTTCTCTGTCATATCGTCACATGGTCTCTCCTATCATTGCTATGCGGATGACACTCAACTAACTTTCTCCTTCCTGCCTTCTGACATACGTCTCTGGGTGCCAGACCGATATCTCAACTTGGATGTCGGCCCACCACCTCAAGCTCAACCTCGACAAGACATAGCTGGTCTACCTCCTGGGAAAAGCCTTCCCGCTCCAAGACCTTTCCATCACGGTTGACAACTCCACCATGTCCCCTAGTGCAGAGTGCAAAGAACCTTGCGAGACCCTGGACAACACCCTGTCTATCACTCTCTGCAAACATCAAAGCAGTGACTCGCCCCTGCAGGTTCATGCTCTATAACATCTGTAGAGTACAACCCTACCTCACACAGGAAACGGTGCAGGTCCTAATCCAGACACTTGTCTTCTCCCGTCTGGACTACTACAGCTCTCTGCAACACCCGCCTGGTGTTCAAACTTCCCAAGTTCTCCCATCTCACCCCACTCCTCCGTACACTTCACTGGCTTCCAGTCGAAGCTCGAATCCACTACAAGACCATGGTACTTGCCTACGAAGCAGCAAGAGGAACTGCCCCTCACTACATTCAGGCTATGCTCAAACCGTACACCCCAACCCGTTCTGCAACCTCTAGTCTCTTGGCACTCCCACCCCTATAGGAGGGCAGCTCCCACTCAGCCCAGTCCAAGCTCTTCTCTGTCCTGGCACCCCAATGGTGCAACCAGCTTCCCCCTGAATCTAGGACAGCAGAGTCCCTGTCCATCTTTCAAAAACATCTGAAAACCTACCTCTTCAAAGAGTATTTTAAATACAACACCCCCTCGCACCCCCTCCTCACCCCCCAAAAAGCATTTTGTTAACTACTGTAACACTTGCACTTGATTTTTCACCCTTTACTAGCTCTGACTTTGCTGATAGCTACTTTATTGAGGACAAATGTACCTACTATGACTGTATGTGGTTGTCCCACCTAGCTATCTTATGGTGAATTCACTAACAAAGTCGCACTGGATAAGTCTGCTAAATGACTAAAATGTAAATGTAAATTATAGTAAAAGGGGGAATGAAACCCAGGATGGCTCATTACAGTGTAACAATGATAGAATCAAAAACCAGAGTTTTCAAATGTGCTGTGGCCTACATGCTGATAGTAGATATGTGTGTAGTGTCTAGGGAAATACCATTTCAATATAACTTTTAACTGGATATCTCAAAGCTGAAATTAAACATCCATTCTAATTGAATACCTGGTCCAAATTGCACTCACACCCACACCATTATAAATCATCAGGAATCACTTGTACAATACTGCCTCTCTCCTAACCTGCATTACAAACACAGTGGAAGGCTTTTTAAACCTCTGATAAAAGTTAATAAATTACCTGGATTTCTAAATTAATGGCCGGCCGCCTGCCTGGCGGAGATATCATTGTGTTTCATGAATATTTTGATTTTGTGATTAGATCAAAATGCTGTGAATTCCTAAACAGCGCCATGCCCAAGCTCTCACTGATCATAAACTCTTCTCTTTAAAAAAATATAAATACATTCTATTCCTTGCAAATCTGCTGATATGGAATAATTAGAAATGCGTTTGCCAGTATTTTTTCCCTCCTGTAACATTTGCATGACTTTAGATCTCAACCCAGTGATCTCCAAGCAGACGGAAAATAAAATGTATGTTTTGTGCAACGACGACTCCCCAAAATGTACCTTGCTGAGTGAGATAATGGATTATATAATAATGTATTTACAAAAAGAAACAAAGGGGAGCGGCTCGGTCTCCAGTCCTGGGAGACATTGATTAGACACTTCCTGTCAGTCCTATTCAGCTGCTGTGTCGCTGGCATCCCAGCTCATCTGCTTCTAGACATGATAGGGATCAAATAGTTGCTGCTATGCTCATTGTCATAGCATTAAGTTGTGTGAAATATTAGTGTGTGTGTGGGGGGGGGGGGGGGGGGGACAATAGACAAACTTTGACTTAATAACATTCTCGCCACGGCTACATTCCTTCACACTTTACAATGAATTTCTCTCTCTCACACAAGAATAGGCCTATGAAACATACTCGTGCAAAAACATGCGCGCACACAAACACAGGTGCACACCAATACACACAAACACAAGTGCACACCAATACACACAAACACAGAAGGCATGTTAAATAATTTAAGTCTCAGTGGAACTCACACAACATTTTGTGCTGTCCTCTCCACTGCCATGGGGTTTTGTGCAATGCATTCACTTTTAGTTTAGAGGAATGTGTGACTTCACATATAAGTTAGCTACAGTACACTTTCAGACATGGCAGGAAACTGGTATAGTCTGTGTATGGGCGTGCATGTGTGTGTGTGTGTGTGAGTGTGCGTGAAAGCATGCATTTGTGTGTGTGTGTGTGTGTGTGTGCGTGCGTGTGTGTGTGTGTGTGTGCGTGAAAGCATGCATTTGTGTGTGTGTGTGTGTGTGTGCGTGCGTGCGTGTGTGTGTGTGTGTGTGTGTTCCCAGCAGCTGCACTGGGCCCTTGGGACAGGCCTGTGTAGATTGGGTCTCTTCAACCAGTAGCTCATTAGTGGGAGTGAAAAGAATCCACACAGATGGCTGTCAACGTTCTAAAAAGTCGGCTGTATGAGATATGTCAATTGAGGTTTAAGTTCCTTCTGCTCGTTCTTATGACATTGCAGTATTCAAGCAGTATTTGTTTATTCCCCACCAAAACTACAAAAACATGGGAGCTCTGTAACTTCTGAAAATGTGTTGTCTAATGAGCGCTCAGAGTACTGAGCAGGAGTTTGTACTTGGTACTTGTCATTCAGCACCACAAATTACTCGCTCTAACTTGACATGTTCTCAGTGGTACAGATGATGTGCTCGTCTGTTCAGGAAACACTGGGAATAGGACCGCATTTAACTGGAAATAATGACAACCAGTCCAGCAAGGCACCAGTGGGAATCAATTAGATTGTTTACCTGTCCGAGTTGAGATGGAGGCCGTGGTACTTTAACAGTGGCTTATCACACAATTACACTAACCTGTACTCTCCATTACTTAATGAACACGTCTACATCTGTTACAGTAATTATATCATGGACATTTGCTCTACCTCTTGAGTCTCTGACCTGTAAAAGGTAACAGTGGTAACAAACAGTCATGATGATCTGTGATTTGACTATAATATGACTGTAGAAATATACATTATTTTCAAGAGCAACCCCAGTGATATAGGATAGAGGGAGGTTGTATTTTCCTAACAAAATGAGCTGGTTAGGGGATAGCAACAATGTATACTGAATGTGCTTTGGTTAATGTACATCAATGTTGATCGGTTTAATGTTGTACATTTCCTTTTCATCAGTAACTATAGTAGTCCTGACCTAGTGGTATTGTACTTGACACAGTAAAAGGCTGGAGAGTGTACAGTACTGTAGGGTACGGTAAGGCTTTCCAACCCTGTTTGTGGAGAGCTACCTCTTCTGTAGGTTTTCGTTCCAACCCCAGCTGTAACTGACCTGATTCAGCTTATCAACCAGCTAATAATTAGACCAGGTGTGCTAGATTAGGGTTTAGGAGAGAAGACCTACAGAACAGTAGCCCTGTAGGACAGAGTCTGGGTTGGACAAGTCAGAGATGCTGTGATACTAACACACCGACTCACCGACACGTAGACCATTATAACTGACCTAGTTGTGGGTCTGGCAACTTTTCTCTCCTCCAGCCAAGTCTAAAAACAACCCACCGGCCAGTTTTAGACCTGTCTCCACTGCAGCTCTGTCACTTAGAGAGACAATGACAAGACCCTGTTGAAGTCTGTCCTCCATAAACACTGTGTACTGTAAGCACCGTTGGTTCCCCGGCCCAGTTGCCTTTAAACAGCGTGGAAAATTCCAGAAAATTATGTCATGGCTTTAGAAGCTTCTGATAGGCTAATTGACATCATTTGAGTCAATTGGAGGTGTACCTGTGGATGTATTTCAAGGCCTACCTTCAAACTCAGTCACTCTTTGCTTGACATCATGGGAAAAAAATTAAAAAATCAGTCAAGACCTCAAAAAAAATGTGTAAACCTCCAAAAGTCTGGTTCATCCTTGGGAGCAATTTCCAAACGCCTGAAGGTACCACGTTTATCTGTACAAACAATAGTACGCAAGTATAAACACACTGGGACCACGCAGCCGTCATATCGCTCAGGAAGAAGACGCGTTCTGTCTCCTAGAGATAAACGCACTTTGGTGCGAAAAGTGCAAATCAATCCCAGAACAACAGCAAAGGACCTTGTGAAGATGCTGGAGGAAATAGGTACAAAAGTATCTATATCCACAGTAAAATGGGTCCTATTTCAACATAACCTGAAAGGCCGCTCAACAAGGAAGAAGCCACTGCTCCAAAACCATAAAAAAAGCCAGACTACGGTTTGCAACTGCATATGGGGACAAAGATCGTACTTTTTGGAGAAATGTCCTCTGGTCTGATGAGACAAAAATAGAACTGTTTGGCCATAATGACCATTGTTATGTTAGGAGGAAAAAGGGGAAGGCTTGCAAACCAAAGAACACCATCCCAACCGTGAAGCACGGGGGTGGCAGCATCATGTTGTGGGGGTGCTTTGCTGCAGGAGGGACTGGTGCACTTCACAAAATATATGGCATCATGAGGAGGAAAATTATGTGGATATATTGAAGCAACATCTCAAGACATCAGTCAGGAAGTTAAAGCTTGGTCGCAAATGGGTCTTGCAAATGGACAATGACCCCAAGCATACTTCCAAACTTGTGGCAAAATGACTTAAGGACAGCAAGAGTCAAGGTATTGGAGTGGCCATCACAAAGCCCTGACCTCAATCCTATAGAAAATGTGTGGGCAGAACTGAAAAAGCATGTGCGAGCAAGGAGGCCTACAAACCTGACTTAGTTACACCAGTTCTGTCAGGAAGAATGGGCCAAAATTTACCCAACGTATTGTGGGAAGCTTGTGGAAGGCTACTCAAAACGTTTGACCCAAGTTAAACAATTTAAAGGCAATGCTACCAAATACAAATTGAGTGTATGTAAACTTCTGACCCACTGGGAATGTGATGAAAGAAATAAAAGCTGAAATAAGTCATTCTCTCTACTATTATTCTGACATTTCACATTCTTAAAATAAAGTGGGGATCTTACCTGACCTAACACAGGGAATTTTTACTAGGGTTAAATGTCAGCGGTTAAGAAAAACTGAGTTTAAATGTATTTGGCTAAGGTGTATGTAAACTTCCGACTTCAACTGTATGTTAGATACCGACAATGCTGTAAAAGGTATTAGACGCATGCAGATTGATGCAGATTGATAGAAATAGAGCAGCACTTAGCCTAGTGGTTAGACTGTTGGGCCAGTAATTGAAAGGTCACTGGTTCCAATACCCAGGCCGACAAGGTGACAATTCTGTCAAAGCGCCCTTGAGCAAATTTTCTCCAGAGGTGCTGTACTACTATGGCTGACCTTGTAAAACAACACATTTCACTGCATCAATCTGGTGTATGTGACAATCATGTTTATTTATGTATTTTTATTCCAAAGGTACTGAATGCAGAATCAAACATGATCTTCTTCCAAGAAAGGAACAAACTTCCTGTTTCCTGAGGTCAAATGACAGGTCAAGCTCACAAAAGAAAGAAACTGCATATAGAGAATGCCAGCAGTGGTATGGTAAATGAATGCTGGTAAATTAATATTCATGTAACAGAACATCACTGTTATGCCATTTTGAAGTGGACACAATATTCGGTACAACTGCTTAGTTTCACACCAAACAAAAATATACTATAGCCTATGATGCACTATAAATAAACAATGTACCAAGCTTACCAAATTCCACGGATCTCACTCTCTATGAGCAAATGAAGGAGGTGTCCTACAATGTTAAGAAGAAGCACAATCTCGCTGTATATTTCCTCTTTTGGTTCCACTGAGTTGGTAACCTGTGCACAAATCTGTGTGAAGTAGCTCTCGTTTAATCAGTTACTGTAAATGACAGTCAATGATTCTGTTGAAACACACTGGGATTCATATCCAGGCGAAACAGAAATCATATGGTGTTTTTGTGTTCTCGTTTTTCTTTTTAGTCGTTGTATGGCTCTTTCTCTTGCTGCACACATCGCCCCTTAAGATGATTTGGAATTAGTGGGCTTTTCATTGGGCTGTATATTATGTAGCTTGGTGGGACTCCGTTAGCTTGTATCAAAGGGGACTGCAGTCTGCGTGGAGCAGTACAACACTGGGTTACAGGCTGTGTTTCAGCAAATTAACACCAAATCCTCCCGCCTGCCCGGCCACTTCCAGAACCAGCAGCCAATGCAAACAAACTAATTAAAAGATGAATGAAGGACATCCTCCTAGCCTAGCGATTTGTGTTGACGGTTTGTGAATAGTAAGTAAGTGACATTCGAGGGGGAAATTCATTTGTTTTGTTTAGTTGAGCCTCGTCTGTTGTCCATCACCTCACACAGTATTGATTTGACTTGAAGATATCGTACAGGACAGAGGGGATACCCAAACATGATCTAGTGTAGGGGAGTGGAAAGGGGTTACACTGTTGTCCCATGGAAGAAGAACTGAGGGCCCTCCCCTTCCCCCATCTACCACCAGTAGTCCAGCTCTCCTCCCAGAGAGCATCATGGGAGTATGGAGCTCAGACTCTAGAATTAGTCAAGGATCCATTTTGAGATGCAGATAATGTTCTGTTACTCAGACCCCCCCCCCCCCCCCTGTAATGTTCTGTACTAGAACTCCCCCAACCCTATCCTCCATTAGGCTTCTGTCTCTATGCGCTCGCTCCACCACTTCATTATAGAAAAAGAGGGCTGCAGTACCAAAAATGTAGATTTTTGTATTTCATCAAACTTTTGTTATTGTTTGTGGTAGTTATATTTCTTCTATTCATTGAGGATAACTAGGTCAAGACAAATCTGCAGCTGCTCCTACTGTCTGACTGTCTGTGGCTCGCTGCTCTGCGGTCGGTCTGACAGTAACATGGAACCGCCACAGGGCTGTTTGAATATGCCCCCTGGCCATTCCCTCTCACGCTGTTTAAATGACTTAAGTGGGTGGTAGTGCCACGAGTTCCCCTGGTCTATTCAAAACTGCACATGCTTCTGGCCTTGTACTGCAATAGTGTGAAATTGCTGTGCAGTATTTTGTTATTCTGAAATAAGTGAAGTTGCAATGAATTTGAATTTAGTTTCACCTGAATAACTTTCTCTCTGTAATAATCAAAGGGGAAATAAGCTTGCTCCTTCTTGGCATGTTGCATATATCTTGTTCTGATCGTGGTTCATGTGATAAAGATTGTGTGTGTGTGTGTGTGTGTGTGTGTGTGTGTGTGTGTGTGTGTGTGTGTGTGTCTCTCACCTGCCTGTCATTTTGACTGACAGAACAGAGGAAAACATGTGCAGAAGTCTAGCAGCTGGATTTGCACCTGCAGGCTCCAACCCTCACAGCTCCACGTTTCTGTCCCTCAATACTTCCACAAGTTAACACACAATAGAGTTATTCATTAGTGGGTACCATTTATAACAGTATTTTTTCTATTGTTAGCACATCATTTGCGACCTACATTTATAGATTACCATCAACACAAATAGTGGGATAAAACCAATGGGAAAACAACATAATTTCACTATTACAGTCATTCAAGTCCTTGTAGTGTTGTAGGATTCTAGCCTGTTCATACTCCACTTAGTAACCTCACTATTTGCTCTTACAGCACTGTCATTTACAGATACTCGTCCAATTTGATTGGCTATAATTCTTCATGAAACAATTAAATGTCTCTGCATGATGGTCAAGTTTTTTCTTTTTTTTCTTTTTTCTTTTATTTCTTTTTTCTTTCTTTTTTACCTTTATTTAACGAGGCAAGTCAGTTAAGAACAAATTCTTATTTTCAATGACGGCCTAGGAACAGTGGGTTAACTGCCTGTTCAGGGGCAGAACGACAGATTTGTACCTTGTCAGCTCAGGGATTTGAACTTGCAACCTTCCGGTTACTAGGGTTGCATAGGGCTCCAGCTACACCCACTCTGGCAAAGCAAGGCCTGAGCAAATTTCGTTTAAAGACTGTCTCATTTCTTCCGTTTACTGGATACTTAAGACACTGAAGTAACTGTTCGGCTCCGAGCATGTAAAATAACCCATTATCAAAGCATTAAGATATGATTCAACTGACATTTTCTTAAAACCCCAAAAAGTGGGAGAAAATAAAAAAATCTCTCTGAAAGGGAAAAACGACATACTCCAGATGTTATCAGTACATACTGATGTTTGAAGCAGCTTATTACAGGGTGAGCTAAGAAGACAAGTCTGCTGGTGTTGCTACAGATCAGAGGAATGCAAGTCAAATGCACCTGCTAGATCTCACTATCGGTCTCCGTGTGTCAGTCAGTCAGCGTTCGCTGAGGCCCTGTCTGTCGGTGCAGGGGACAACAACCTGCTGATTCTAATAGCCTGCAGGCCAGGCAGAAAAGCTGTAACGGCTCTCGTTTGTAGAATGAAGAGTGGACCAAGGCGCAGCGTGGTAGGACTACATCGTCTTTTTATTGATGACACCAAAACAAAATAACAAAGACAAAAAACGAAAGCGCACAGTTCTGTAAGGCTAAGAAACTAAACAGAAAACAAGATCCCACAAAACCAAAAAGGAAAATGACAACTTATATATGATCCCCAATCAGAGACAACGATAGACAGCTGCCTCTGATTGGGAACCACACTCCGCCAAAAACAAAGAAATAGAAAACATAGACTCACACCCTGACTTAACCAAACATAGAGAATAATAAGGATCTCTAAGGTCAGGGTGTGACAGAAGCACCCTTTTACTTGGATGTCTCTCATCGTCTATATGGACACGATAAAGCCTAAGAAATAGTCTTGTTGTTGTGCTTGTGAATGGAAAGGTTTTTTGACGGTCCTTCCTGTTGAATTTGACATACTAAGTGGACACTTGTAGAGGCATTTCCCTCTTTGTCTATGACCAACCAGTTCATGAGCTTTGATGCTCTCTGGTTTCAATAGGACGTTTGTATTTCTAATTGAATGTGTTGAACTCTTGCTATGTACTTTTACAGTCATTGACTTCATGTCACCTCAAATCAACCTTTCTGAGGGGTTCTGAAAGAATGAAGGTCAACAACTCAGAGGAAGTTGGCCAAAGTAGTTTGATGTGTTCCACATCTAGAAGTCAGTGAGGGGAAACCTGGCTAAATTATATTTGGATTTATTTATCTGGTCGTCGTGAGGAGGACTGCCATAATGCAATGAGAAAACAAGCTATAGGTTGTCAAAAGATCTGAACTGCGATAAGACCAAGACATTTTGATGAATAGTCTGATCAAGCTGGAGACTGTTCTCTTTCTCCCCATCTTGCTCGCTCCCTTTCTCTCTACCTCTCTCACTCTCCCTCTATCCATCTGTCTCCCTCCTTTCTCACTCCTCTTTCCCCCATGACCCCTCTCTCTCTCCCCCCCTCCCCCTTCTCTCTCTCTAACTGGCCTGTGAGTAAACGTTACCACACTACTGGAGGGGAGCAGCATATCATCGTCCCTGTCAGAGGAGGGGGAAACTAGGGGGGAGCAGCATATCATTGTCCCAGTCAGAGGAGGGGGAACCTAGGGAGGAGCAGCATCAAATGACTAATAAAAAAAAATCAGTGAGCAACAAAAACATGAAACAAAACTCCCCCCTCGCCAGCCATCATACCACCCCAAAGATTCTTCCATTCCATCAACTGTGAATCAGGGGGGTAGAAATGAGGAATGTGCGTGGCAGAGATGTGGTACAATGCAGAGTTGTTGCTGGTTTCCACCGCTTCACTCCACACTCTCCTGCTGAGTTAATACATCTGACCTCTGCTTAATTAAAATAACAGACTATCCTCCACTGAGAGAAAAGAGACAATTTGAGAATTATTCCAACTAATCGCTAATTAACATTCTGGAAAACAACAAGAAACCCATCATGAAAGATATATTTATTTTTAGTTATGCAAAGAGGGAGGGAGAGAGGGAGGAACCGTCAGAGAGTTATTCTGGCTAACCTACTAATGAACAAATACACTGTAAAACTCATGAAGGAAAGATCTGTTCTTGCTCTTGTGATGAGATGTTATCAAACACATAGGAAAGAGCTAGTAATGGATTCTAAACCAACTGACAATCATAAGGAACTAATTTAGTAGTATGCATAGGAGCTAGAAGCAGAGCTGCCATGTCTGTCGACGCCATTTTACAAACATATTACTTAAATACAGTTTAACACTCAACAGTATTTCATCATGAAAAATGATCCTCTGTAAGGTTTATAGGTAATTATTGTTGTCACCATGTTCATTATAATGTTACTATTCTTGAGAAAACAACTGAAGGTGAATTGGGAGGGAGAGAACAATGGTCTCACAGCTCTAATTGTTGTTGTTGTTTTCTGCCATCTTGAATGCTGGCTGCCGCTGCCATGAGGGCTGTAATACGCCAGTGTTCATGGCGCGTTAAGAGGATATCATTATCGTGTGTTTTAGGGAGTAAGCCGCAGATTTGGTTAAATATAGTCGTTTTTTTTGTTTCCTCTTCTCTTCATGGGTGTGTTTAAGCTGGGTCAAGCTGAAACCTCCCATGACAGTTCTCTCACATCAAGCCGCCAAAGCGCCTCCTCTTGCCACAAACACAGCCAATATCGATGCTATGCTCGAAAACTGATTGAAAAGAGACTTACATGTTTCAAAGCATGCTGGGAATTGGGGGCCAGGCGACAACCCAAAGTATTAAAGCTTAGATAGTTACCAGTATGCTATAAAAAGACAACATATGCCCACTCTGTACAGACTGACTGGTAGCCTACACACAAACCACTACATGTAAACTTTAATTCCAAACAACACATCCAGAAAGTATTTACAGAAAAATACACTGACACTGTAGTCCAGAGAACATTTTATAGCTTCTGTCCTGTACTATGGCAAAATAACAACAGACAGACAGATCTCCATATTCATGCACTAATAAAAGAAATGCTAAATAAATGAAGCTCCAAAATGGTCATAATTAAACTATTTAACTGTATCACAATAAAAAACTAAACAGTCTCTCAGCTGCACTGAATTACATTGTAAATGTGGAGTATGTGATGCCATGCAGTCTTCAACACCTCTCTTTACACACCATCTAATGGTTCTAAATCCTGTCTTTCCTCTTCACCGGTAAAAAGAAAGTGCCTTACAGTGCTCTCCAGAAATGAGGGAAGACAGCATTGCATCCACTTGTTATGTGAAAAGTAATGTGATGTACTTGTTGAAATGCTGTGATTCTACAGGGCTGCCTTTTTAAAACAGGACAGGGAGGACAGAAGGACAAGAAGGACAAGAAGGACAGAAGGACAGAAGGACAGGGAAAAGCCAAAAGAAAGGACAGTAAGTGGAGATCTGTTATTTTTTTAACACCAGAAGGTGTACATATGAATAATTGTGAATAGCTAACTATTTAGTAACTAACACACCGAAATAACTATAACAGACATATATTTAAGACGGCGATTTATAATATGTTTTTTTTAAGTTACCTATTTTTCATGTCATATATCTAAATCTCCAGATATTCTAATTGTCATTCCAAAACACTTCTCTTTTCAGTCAGAGTATCTCCGATGGAATCTGTGGTGCAGTGTATGAGTAGAGCAGTGCAGTAATACGATAGCATACTTATTCATCACATCATATCCATCTGTGCACATCTTCTGTAATGATCAACTAAAAGGAGCAGAGAATTATTATTGTTGTTTTTTTCCCACTAAGAGGGTGTGAAAGGATTCAAGTAAATTCCTGAAATGCCTGAAAATGTATAAACATTGGTAAACAAAAGTATTACGATTTGGCAGAAGTCATTGAATTCTTAATAAAAAAATGATTTGGAGATTTGGATATGACTGAGTAAAATACCTCAATACAAACTATGTCAACAAAACACAAGAGTAAATTAAATAATTTTAATGCTGTAAGTGTGTAGTCATTGTTGGATTAAAGTTGATTTGACAACTTTAACTTGTCTTTCCTTGACATATACACTGAGTGTACAATACATTAGGAACACCTTTTGCCTTCAGAACTGCCTCAATTTGTAGGGGCATGAACTCTACAAGGTGTTGAAAGCTTTCCACAGGGATGCTGACCCATGTTGACTCCAAAGCTTCCCACAGTTACGTCAAGTTGTCTGGATGTCTTTTGGGTGTTGGACCATTCTTGATACACACGAGAAACTGTTGAGTGTAAAAAAAAACGCAGTAGCGTTGCAGTTCTTGACACACTCAAACCGGTGCGCTTGGCACCTACTACCATACCGGGTTCGAAGACACTTCAATCTTTTGTCTTGCTCATTCACCCTCTGAATGACACACATACACAATCCATGTCTCGATTGTCTTGAGGCTTAAAAATCCTTCTTTAACTTGTGTTCTACACTAATTGATGTGGATTTAACAAGTGACATCAATAAAGGATAGGAGCTTTCATCTGGTCAGTCTATGTCATGGGAAGAGCACGCGTTCCTAATGTCTTGTACACTCGGTGTATATAGAATCAATATGTTGGGAATTCAAATTTGTGGAAATTTTATTATGAAGTATTTAATACTGCATGGACTAAATCAAATAGAGTGCTCTGCTCAGCACTACCAATCCTTTGTGAATATTTTCCTGGAGAGAACACAAACCCTGTGACATTTAGAGGAAACGTGAGCTCATGTTTCATACCTCACGGAGAAAGCAGATTAAATATTATGTTAACTTAAAGGCACTGGGAAATGTCCTCTTTGATTTCCACATGATAAAAATGTAAATATCACAATTTCTTTTTAAAACAGGGTGTTATTGCTCTTGACGCTGTCTGGTTGAGAAGTCCATCGACCTTTACATAATCCTTCCTTTGGTTGCCCATCAATGTAAAGACAAGTAGACATGCATCTGTAACTGCAGGTGTCATAAAGGTCCCCATATATCTTACATCAGCCTATATATATGTAAACTAACTCAATAAGGACACTAGGACTGCAAATTGTGTGGATATTCAAGTTGTGACAGGGGACAAACCAGTTGAAATGTTACTCAATGGTGCCATCTAGTGGTTGGAAAAACACCCTGATCCAAACCCTCTTGTAACATAGAAGTTTGAACAACAATCATTGGTTATATTTGCTGCATTAATTTGATTGCTTTGTCTACGGATTCATCTGCCTTGCAATTATAAGTGTAGCATTAAAACACTAATTAATTAACTCAATTGTGGGTAGATTGATTAATTCTAAATAAACATGAGATTGCTGCAGCAAACGAGCTCTGCAGCAGCGTGGAGACTTCTGGGACTGAGAGGAGAAGACATTTTGATTATCTTCAGACACGTGTAGTTGCAAATCTTTTAATTAACATGAGTAGATAGTGAGGTTGTTGAACATCTACAGTAGCTGTCTGTTATGTGTTCTCATATTTGGTCACTTTATCAATGAGAAATGAGGCAGTGGATTTAAAATGCAATGGTACTAGTGAAGGGGATCGATCTATACTGGGGCATATCCATCATCACCTTTCAAGATTTTTTTTTTTTTTTAATGGGGCCTGTATAAAAATTCAGCTACCAAAAAATGTAATGAATTTAAGATCAAACAAAGCAGATGGTCACATAAATCATCTTTTCACATGTTGGAATGTTGCCCTGATTACAGAACAATGACTCACATGATGTTTTGGAATAGTTGGCCATTCTGCTCTCGTTCAAGTAAGACTATCAAGAAATGTGTTGAAATTTAATTGGTTTGAAAATACAACAATTATTATAAAAATAGGGTGGTTAATAAGGTTATATTCAAGCTGAAGAAAACATATCAAATCATATCATATAATATCATATCAAATCATATCATATCAAATCATATCATATCATTATCATGCTTTATTCCTTGACTTCTACCTACAGTACAGTGCAGTATCACATGCATCATTTCTCATGCCACAGAGTAGGCTAACTAAACATGGTTCAGAACAGGGGTTCAGTGAAGGGGTTTGAACACTCTGTATCAATACAATCCAAGCCCTGGAATAGAGAGAGCAGTCAGTCAAAAAGCTCTCCTTTCTGAGGCTCTGTCAGCATCTGCACATACAGAAAAGCCTCATCAGAGAGATACTGCTAAAGTGCATGTAATACTTTAGAGATTTAATGCAGGTTTTAATTGGATAGAGGCCCATTATTTTTCAATACAGAAGGGGCAGTGAGGCACATAAAGCTCTTGAATATTTTTGCAAATCGTGTTCAACAGCATAATGATTAACCATGGCACTAAATTTGCCTCACAAAATGAAAAGCAAACTTCATGCAAGGCGTAATTTAATTGTTTCCCTTCACATTTTCTGCCTCTCCATTGTTGGAAGCTTAACATTTTTAGAGTCTGCTTAACAGCTGCCTGCCTTGTGATGCTTGAGCTGCAACAATGTGATTGACAAATATTTTGAAGTACTGTTGTTGCAATGTTTTCACCTCCATACAGTCCCAGGGAATATTACATCATTTCCTGCTCAATTTGATGCCTTATGGAATTTTTTTCAACTTAGTTCTATTGATTACAGATCATCTAGAGATAATTGATAGATCATTTTGTATGGAGGACTGATCATTTGAAATCTCTATTTCAGTATCTGAGATTGTGTGTGTCCAAGGGTTTGAGTGAAATAAGGAATAACTTTTTAAAATCCAGTTCAGTTTATATATATATATATATATATATATATATATATATATATATATATCAAAGAAATTAAATATTATTACAATATAACCAACACAATATAGAGATATTTCTTTACTGTAGTCTAGGTATTACCTTTACTCAGGTTAAGATAATTCAACATAAATAGGACCATCATGTAATTAAAATGTGGAATCATTTGAAACATTCGTCGGTTTGTTTACGGTAGTCCATGTTTTCAGGATTATGAAAGAATGAGTCAAATTTATATGAGTATTTTCAATGTCTTTTCAATCTGAAGAGAACACTGCCATCTGGGCAACAATTAGTGGAAATGCAATCTACAGTACCAGTCTGGGTCTATGGATGTCTGTGTTTTCTTAACACTTCTGAAACATGATGGGACAAAGAACATATAACAAAAGATGAATCAAATTGAGCATGCAAACATATGGGGGTACTCTTAGCTTTCCCCTTAATGTGCATTCTTTCAAAATGCTTTTTTGTAGACATCTATTAGCATAAAAAAGATGCTAAAGAAGTAGAAAAGAGACTGCAGTACCAGGAAGAAGCAGGATCTCCCTTTATTAGAGCGCACAGAGGTAATGAAGGGGATCAATAGGATTTGGAAATAGTTTAAAGCATTTTCTGTTTTGCCAGAACATTTTAAATTGAAATGGGAAAAGTTGAACTACTATACCAGTAAATAATAAGTATTACAGACATTGGAAAAATGTGGACATTCTGAGCTAAAACCAAAAACATTCAAATCACTTTGAAGGACAATGGCCATTTTGGCACTTTTGAATTCATATCACCCTAATTTCGGTTTAGCATTCCCAGGATATATATATTTTTTTACAGTTACACCTGACCTGTGTAGTACAGGGAAGAACAACAAGGCTCAACAGCAGCTTTCTAAATCCACCCTGAATCGGAACTTTCTTCATGCCGCATCGAGAGTTTCTGTTAGTAACAAGATGCCACTGCTGCCTCATTGGTTTGTCTCCTACTGATTAGGGCTCTCATCTTATGTAAATCCTCTTAAGTCACATGCTATTGTTTATTGCAGTACTGTGAAGGTTAGGTGTTTCCTAAGCCCTGTGCGCTGCCTTATCTCCCGACCACATGCATCTTTGTCTCTCCAATGTCTCTGTTTTTTTATTCTATTTTTAATACACTAATGGATGAAAAAAGTTGTGGGAACTGAACTGATGTGATGTTCTTGTTGACAACCAATCCACTGCACTGAAATGCTAATCTCTCCCAGTGGCTAACAACAAAAACAGTTCAGTAGACAAAGAGATGTGATGAGTGCTCCAGGAATATCACAATGTTATCTGAAAGTCTGTGGTTTTAGTTTACCTACTGAATGCATCCTCAGAAACACACTTTGGCCAGCTTCCAGTGGCCAGAGAATGGGGCATAAAGAAAACGTAACATTTTTAAAGCAAGTTTTCTGTCATTCTTAACATTTTGCCACGGGGTGGAAAGACATTTTTGCCATTTTAAATTTCCTGAAATTCTACACATTTTGTCATGACTTATGTTAATAACTATCAAAAATCAATGTGGTCCCTCTGGAGATCAGGGTCCCATCATGCCTGGTCGGTAATTCAGCCACGATTACTGCAAGTTTAGATAGCTGCTGGGTAGACTAATTTAACAATCTAAAAAATGTTAGCTGACGTGCTAATTGAGTGACAGTCAGAGTCTGACGTAACAAGAGGAAAACTGCTGATGCACAACCAAATGTCCACCTTGTCTATTCTACTATTCTAACTCTCAACAGTAAGTTGAGACCCCGGCTGAGTTCCTAGCAGCCGGCCAGGGGCCCTGGGCGACCGCCTATGCCACTTAAACTCAGTGCTGACTCTGGCTGTAACCTCAGACTAACCTCATGTTCTGGGAATGTTGGAAAGCAAGTAATCAGCAATCCATCAATTTGCCTATTTGTGGGAAGGGCCGCCTGCCCAACATAAAATGAGTGGTCCCTGGAGCTTCATGGAAACAAACACACTTCAGGCCTACTGAAAGTTCATTTCTTTGTCACTTTCTACCAGACAATTTTAATTTGCACATGCTTTCCATCTGTGATCTGGATAAATTGAGTGATTTTTTTTAATAGTAGTAATGTCCTTGGGAACCACGGCCCTGCAAGTCTGGTCACGTTCGCTAAATAGTGTGGAACCTAGGCTACTTCTTGGGAATGTCTTTTTTACTCTTTCTCTTTTTGTGAGAGGTGTGTCTACTTATGAAATATTTGTTTGTTGTGTGTCCCATATCTAACTGACATTATAGACCTATGTCCAGTGTGTCCCATATCTAACAGACATTATAGGCCTATGTCCAGTGTGTCCCATATCTAACTGACATTATAGACCTATGTCCAGTGTGTCCCATATCTAACTGACATTATAGACCTATGTCCAGAGTGTCCCATATCTAACAGACATTATAGGCCTATGTCCAGTGTGTCCCATATCTAACTCACATTATAGACCTATGTCCAGAGTGTCCCATATCTAACTGACATTATAGGCCTATGTCCAGTGTGTCCCATATCTAACTGACATTATAGACCTATGTCCAGTGTGTCCCATATCTAACTGACATTATAGACCTATGTCCAGTGTGTCCCATATCTAACTGACATTATAGACCTATGTCCAGTGTGTCCCATATCTAACTGACATTATAGGCCTATGTCCAGTGTGTCCCATATCTAACTGACATTATAGACCTATGTCCAGTGTGTCCCATATCTAACTGACATTATAGGCCTATGTCCAGTGTGTCCCATATCTAACTGACATTATAGGCCTATGTCCAGTGTGTCCCATATCTAACTGACATTATAGGCCTATGTCCAGTGTGTCCCATATCTAACTGACATTATAGGCCTATGTCCAGTGTGTCCCATATCTAACTGACATTATAGACCTATGTCCAGTGTGTCCCATATCTAACAGACATTATAGGCCTATGTCCAGTGTGTACCATATCTAACTGACATTATAGGCCTATGTCCAGTGTGTCCCATATCTAACTGACATTATAGGCCTATGTCCAGTGTGTCCCATATCTAACTGACATTATAGACCTATGTCCAGTGTGTCCCATATCTAACTGACATTATAGACCTATGTCCAGAGTGTCCCATATCTAACAGACATTATAGGCCTATGTCCAGTGTGTCCCATATCTAACTCACATTATAGACCTATGTCCAGAGTGTCCCATATCTAACTGACATTATAGGCCTATGTCCAGTGTGTCCCATATCTAACTGACATTATAGACCTATGTCCAGTGTGTCCCATATCTAACTGACATTATAGACCTATGTCCAGTGTGTCCCATATCTAACTGACATTATAGACCTATGTCCAGTGTGTCCCATATCTAACTGACATTATAGGCCTATGTCCAGTGTGTCCCATATCTAACTGACATTATAGACCTATGTCCAGTGTGTCCCATATCTAACTGACATTATAGGCCTATGTCCAGTGTGTCCCATATCTAACTGACATTATAGGCCTATGTCCAGTGTGTCCCATATCTAACTGACATTATAGGCCTATGTCCAGTGTGTCCCATATCTAACTGACATTATAGGCCTATGTCCAGTGTGTCCCATATCTAACTGACATTATAGACCTATGTCCAGTGTGTCCCATATCTAACAGACATTATAGGCCTATGTCCAGTGTGTACCATATCTAACTGACATTATAGGCCTATGTCCAGTGTGTCCCATATCTAACTGACATTATAGGCCTATGTCCAGTGTGTCCCATATCTAACTGACATTATAGGCCTATGTCCAGTGTGTCCCATATCTAACTGACATTATAGACCTATGTCCAGTGTGTCCCATATCTAACTGACATTATAGGCCTAAGTCCAGAGTGCCCCATATCTAACTGACATTATAGACCTATGTCCAGTGTGTCCCATATCTAACTGACATTATAGGCCTATGTCCAGTGTGTCCCATATCTAACTGACATTATAGGCCTATGTCCAGTGTGTCCCATATCTAACTGACATTATAGACCTATGTCCAGTGTGTCCCATATCTAACTGACATTATAGGCCTAAGTCCAGAGTGTCCCATATCTAACTGACATTATAGGCCTATGTCCAGTGTGTCCCATATCTAACTGACATTATAGACCTATATCCAGTGTGTCCCATATCTAACTGACATTATAGGCCTATGTCCAGTGTGTCCCATATCTAACTGACATTATAGGCCTATGTCCAGTGTGTCCCATATCTAACTGACATTATAGGCCTATGTCCAGTGTGTCCCATATCTAACTGACATTATAGACCTATGTCCAGTGTGTCCCATATCTAACTGACATTATAGACCTATGTCCAGTGTGTCCCATATCTAACTGACATTATAGGCCTATGTCCAGTGTGTCCCATATCTAACAGACATTATAGGCCTATGTCCAGTGTGTCCCATATCTAACTGACATTATAGGCCTATGTCCAGTGTGTCCCATATCTAACTGACATTATAGGCCTATGTCCAGTGTGTCCCATATCTAACTGACATTATAGGCCTATGTCCAGTGTGTCCCATATCTAACTGACATTATAGACCTATGTCCAGTGTGTCCCATATCTAACTGACATTATAGACCTATGTCCAGTGTGTCCCATATCTAACTGACATTATAGACCTATGTCCAGTGTGTCCCATATCTAACAGACATTATAGGCCTATGTCCAGTGTGTCCCATATCTAACTGACATTATAGGCCTATGTCCAGTGTGTCCCATATCTAACTGACATTATAGGCCTATGTCCAGTGTGTCCCATATCTAACTGACATTATAGGCCTATGTCCAGTGTGTCCCATATCTAACTGACATTATAGGCCTATGTCCAGTGTGTCCCATATCTAACTGACATTATAGACCTATGTCCAGTGTGTCCCATATCTAACTGACATTATAGACCTATGTCCAGTGTGTCCCATATCTAACTGACATTATAGGCCTATGTCCAGTGTGTCCCATATCTAACTGACATTATAGGCCTATGTCCAGTGTGTCCCATATCTAACTGACATTATAGACCTATGTCCAGTGTGTCCCATATCTAACAGACATTATAGGCCTATGTCCAGCGCTTCTAAAAGAGTAAGAAACAACGTTAAACCAAAGCAGGATTCCTATAAAACGAGGATTGCTCCATTATTAGCGATGTCTAATAATGTAGCAAAGAAGGAAGAAGGACAAATTAAAGAAGTCGGATTAAACCTCCAAATCCCGGCTGGAGATACCGTTATAGATGCCACCGATAAACTGGTGATACCGGGTGGTATCGATACCCACATGGAGTTGGCATTTATGGGCACCAAAGCAGTAGATGATTTCCATATTTGAACTAAGGTGAGAATACTTTTGTGTTGCACTGTGTTGGCTATCTCTGGGTTAATTGAGTTTGCCTGATTTCACTGCATCAGGAATATTCACAAGTCAAATCTGACAAAAGTAATTACAGCGCCTTCAGAAAGTATCCATACCTCTTGACTTATTCTACATTTTGTTGCCTGAATTCAACATTGATTAAATGGATTTGTTTCTCTCCCATCTATACACAATAACTCATAATGACAAAGTGAAAAGATGTTCCCAAATAAATGTACATAAGTATGCACACCACTGAGTCAATAGTTTGTGGAAGAACCTTTGGCAGTGCTTACAGCTGAGTCTTTCTGGGTAAGTCTCAAAGAGCTTTCCACACCTGGATTGTGCAACATTTGCACATTAGTCTTTTTAAAATTCTTCAAGCTCTGTCAAATTGATTGTTAATCATTGCCGGACAACCATTTTTAGGTATTGCTATAGATTTTCAAGTAGATTTAAGTCAAAACTGCAACTCGGCCACTCACTGACTTCTTGGTAAGCAACTCCAGTGTAGATTTGGCCTTGTGTTTTAGGTTATTGTCCTGCTGAAAGGTGAATTAATCTCCCAGTGTTTGGTGGAAATCAGACTGAACCAGAATGTCCTCTAGGATTTTGCCTGTGCTTAGCTCCATTCAGTTTGTTCTTTATCCTGAAAAACTCCCCAGTTCTTAATGACTACAAGCATACTCATAACATGATGCAGCCATCACTATGCTTGAAAATATGGAGAGTGGTACTCAGTAATGTGTTGTATTGGATTTGCTCCAAACATAACACTGTGTTCAGGACAAAAAAAGTGAATTGCTTTGCCACAAGTTTAGCAGTATTACTTTAGTGCCTTGTTTCAAACAGGATGCATGTTTTTGGAATAATTTTATCCTTTATAAGCTTCCTTATTTTCACTCTGTCAATTAGGTTAGTATTGTGGAGTAACTGCAATATTGTTGATCCATCCTCAGTTTTCTTCTATCACAGCCTTTAAACTCTAACTCATAGTGAAATGCCTGAGCAGTTTCCTTCCTCTCCGGAGACTGAGTTAGGAAGGACGCTTGTATCTTTGTAGTGACTGGGTGTATTGATACACCATCCAAAGTGTAATTAATAACTTTACCATGCTCAAAGGGATATTCAATGGCTGCATTTTTCTTACACATCTACCGATGCAAGGCATTGGAAAACTACCCAATTCTTTGTGGTTGAATCTGTGTTTGAAATTCACTGCTCGACTGAGGGACCTTACAGATAATGAATTGTGTGGGGGTACAGAGATGAGGTAGTCATTAAAAAATCATGTTCAACACTATTATTGCACACAGAGTGAGTCCATGCACATTTTGAAGCACATTTTTACTCCTGAACATCTTTAGGCTTAACAAAACTTTTCAGCTATTCATTCTTAATTCATATTAAAACATTTAGAAACATATATTTCCACTTTTACAATACGGGGTTTTGTGTGTAGGCCAGCGACAGACAAATCTAATTGTAATCCATTTTAAATTCCGGCTGTAACACAACAACATGTGGGTGTGAATACTTTCTGAAGTATGTCTGTATGTCTTTTCTGTATTACAGGTGGGCTGCATAAAACCCCACTTAATGAAGTTTAAAACATACTGTCCCTTTACATAATTAAAAACATGTCATCAGTAGGCTATTTAACAACAAAAAAGCATTATAAGGGGCAGTAGATGCTGCAGATATGCAAGTAAACTTGTTTGAATCTTGTGATATTAATCTGGAATTAAGGAATGACCCCATTTTTCAGTGCAGAGAGTAGAAGTGAAGCCTACCACTTCCCTGTACAGTGCACTCCTCTACAAGATTTAATTCAGAGGTGTGATCAACCACCCACATCATCAACATCATTCTTACACTGCAGTGTTACTCTGAGAAAGTATGTACCCAATTTAAGTCCAGTCCTATATTTAGTAACGTACACTACATGACCAATAGGATGCAGACTCCTGCTCGTCGAACATCTCATTCCAAAATCATGAGCATTAATATGGACTTGGTCCCTCCTTTGCTGCTATAACAGCCTCCACTCTTCTGGGAAAGCTTTCCACTTGATGTTGGAATATTGCTGCAGGGACTTCCTTCCATTCAGCCACAAGATTAGGCCTCGCTTGCAGTCGGTGTTCCAATTCATCCCAAAGGTGTTCGATGAGGTTAAGGTCAGGGCTCTGTGTAGGCCAGTCAAGTTAATCCACACCAATCTCGAAAAAAAAATTCTGTATGGACCTCGCTTTATGCACAGGGGCATTGTCATGCTGAAACATGAAAGGGCCTTCCAAAACTGTTATCACAAAGTTCGTAGCACAGAATCGTTAAAACTAGTTTTTCAACCACTCCACAAATTTCTTGTTAACAAACTATAGTTTTGGCAAGTCGGTTAGGACATCTAGTTTGTGCATGACACAAGTAATTTTTCCAATAATTGTTTACAGACGGCCTCCCGGGTGGCGCAGTGTTAGCTGTCTCACCAAAGTTTCTGGGTTCGAGCCCAGGCTCTGTCGCAGCCGGCCGTGACCGGGAGGCCCATGGGGCGGCGCACAATTGGCCCAGCGGCGTCTGGGTTAGGGAGGGTTTGGCCGGCAGGGATATCCTTGTCTCATCGCGCACTAGCGACTCCTGTGTCGGGCCGGGCACAGTGCACGCTGATCAAGTCGCCAGGTGTACGGTGTTTCCTCCAACACATTGGTGTCGCTGGCTTCCGGGTTGATCATTCATTGTGTCAAGAAGCAGTGCGGCTAGGTTGGGTTGTGTTTCAGAGGACGCATGGCTCTCAACCTTCGCCTCTCCGAGTCCGTACAGGAGTTACAGCAATGAGACAAGACTGTAACTACTACCAATTGGATACCATGAAATTGGGGAGAAAAAAGTGGTAAATGTTTATTTTTTTAAATAAAATAAAATTGTTTACAGACAGATTATTTCACTTATAATTCACTGTATCACAATTCCAGTGGGTCAGAGGTTTACATACACTAAGTTGACTGTGCCTTGAAACAGCTTGGACAATTCCAGAAGCTTCTGATAGGCTAATTTACATCATTTGAGTCAACTGGATTTATTTCAAGGTCTACCTTCAAACTCGGTGCCTCTTTGCTTGACATCATGGGAAAATCTAAAGAAATCAGACAAGACCTCAGAAATAAATTGTAGACCTCCACAAGTCTGGTTCAATTTCCAAAAGCCGGAAGGTACCACGTTCATCTGTACAAACAATAGTACGCAAGTATAAACACCATGGGACACCGCTGCCGTCATATCGCACAGGAAGGAGATGCGTTCTGTCTCTTAGAGATTAACGTACTTTGGTGCGAAAAGTGCAAATCAATGCCAGAACAACAGCAAAGGACCTTGTGAAGATGCTGGAGGAAATAGGTACAAAGGTATCCACAGTAAAACGAGTCCTAAATCGACATAAGCTGAAAGGCCGCTCAGCAAGGAAGAAGCCACTGCTCCAAAACCGCCATAAAAAAGCCAGACTACGGTTTGTAACTGTGCATGGGGGCAAAGATTGTACTTTTTGGAGAAATGTCCTCTGGTCTGATGAAACAAAAATAGAACTGTTTGGCCGTAATGACCGTCGTTATGTTTGGAGGAAAAAGGGGGGAGCTTGCAAGCCGAAGAACACCATCCCAACCGGGAAGCACGCGGGTGGCAGCATCATGTTGTGGGGGTGCTTTGCTGCAGTAGGGACTGGTGCACTTCACAAAATAGATGGCATCATGAGGTAGGAAAATTATGTGGATATATTGAAGCAACATCTCAAGACATCAGTTAAAGTTAAAGCTTGGTCGCAAATGGGTCTTCCAAATGGACAATGACCCCAAGCATACTTCCAAAGTTGTGGCAACATGGCTCAAGGACAACAAATTCAAGGTATTGGAGTGTCCATAACAAAGCCCTGACCTCAATCCTATAGAACATTTATGGGCAGAACTGAAAAAGCATGTGTGAGCAAGGATGCCTACAAACCTGACTCAGTTACACCAGCTCTGTCAGGAGGAATGGGCCAACATTCACTCAACTTATTGTGGGAAGTGTGTGGAAGGCTACCTGAAACGTTTGACCCAAGTTAAACAATTTTAAAGGCAATGCTACCAAATACTAATTGCGTGTATGTAAACTTCCTGTCCCACTGGGAATGTGATGAAAAAAATAAAAGCTTAAATAAATAATTCTCTCTACTATTATTCTGACATTTCACATTCTTAAAATAAAGTTGTGATCCTACCTGACCTAAGACAGGGAATTTCTACTAGGATTAAATGTCAGGAATTGTGAAAAACTGAGTTTAAATGTATTTGGCTAAGGTGTATGTAAACTTCAGACTTCAACTGTTATATAAATATATATATATAGTTCCAGTCAAAGGTTTGGACACACCTACTCATTCAAGGGTGTTTCTTTATTTATTTTTGTAC
The DNA here is from genome assembly GCF_045791955.1 of Oncorhynchus clarkii lewisi. Lineage (NCBI taxonomy): Eukaryota > Metazoa > Chordata > Actinopteri > Salmoniformes > Salmonidae > Oncorhynchus > Oncorhynchus clarkii. The sequence goes on from NC_092148.1 coordinate 21,192,874, forward strand.
TATTTTCTACATTGTATAATAATAGTGAACACATCAAAACTATGAAATAACACATGGAATCATGTAGTAACCAAAAGTGTTAAACAAATCACAATATATTTGACATGAGATTCTTCAAAGTAGCCACCCTTTGCCTTGATGACAGCTTTACACACACTTGCCATTCTCTCAACCAGCTTCATGAGGTAGTCACCTGAAATACATTTCAATTAACAGGTGTGCCTTGTTAAAAGTTGATTTGTGGAATTATTGCGTTTGAACCACTAATCAGTTGTGACAAGTTCGGACAATGCAGTAATATCTAATAAGTAATCTAACAAATTCACAACAACTACCTTATACACACACGTAAGGGATCAATAATAATATGTATATATAAATATATAGATGAGCGATGGCCGTGTGGCATAGGCAAGATGCAATAGATGGTATAGAGCAGTATATACATTTGAGATGAGTAATGTAGGATATGTAAACACTATTAAAGGGGCGTTATTTAAGGTGACTAGTGATACCTTTATTAAGTCAATTTATTAAAGTGTCCAGAGTCCATCATTACTTTAAGACATGAAAGTTTCTTCAAGCACAGTCGCAAAAACCATCAAGCGCCATGACGAAACTGGCAGTTTGCGCTGTTCTGTAAAGGTAAAGTACTCAGCGTTGTACCAGATCTTCAGTTTCTTGGCAATTTCTCACATGGAATAGCCTTAATTTCTCAAAACAAGAATAGACTGACGAGTTTCAGAAGAAAGGTAATTGTTTCTGGCCTGTAATCGAACCCACAAATGCTGATGCTCCAGATACTCAACTAGTCTAAAAGGCCAGTTTTATTGCTTCTTAATTAATCAGCACAACAGTTTTCAGCTGTGCTAACATAATTGAAAAAGGATTTTCTAATGATCAATAAGCCTTTTTAAATGATAAACTTGGATTAGCTAACACAACGTGCCATTGGAACACAGGAGTGATGGTTGCTAATAATGGGCCTCTGTACGCCTATGTAGATATTCCATAAAAAAATCTGCAGTTTCCAGCTACAATAGTAATTTACAACATGAACAATGTCTAACTGCATTTCTGATAAATTTTATATTATTTTAATGGACCAACATTTTTTATTTTTTTGTCAAAAACAAGGACATTTCTAAGTGATCCCAAACTTTTGAACAGTAGTGCAAATATAGATAAAACATTAAAAAACTTTTACCCATTTTTATCCCCAATTTCGTGGTATCCAATTGGTAGTTACAGTCTTGTCCCATCGTTGCATCTCCCCTACGGACTCGGGAGAGGTGAAGGTCGAGAGCCATGCGTCCTCCAAAACACGACCCTGCCATGCCGCACTTCTTCTTGACACACTGCTCGCTTAACCCGGAAGCCAGCCGCACCAGTGTGTCAGAGGAAACACCATCCACTTGGCAACCGTAGGCAGCTTGCAGCCGCCCAGCCTGCCACAAGAAGTTGCTAGTGTGCGATGGGACAAGGAAATCCCGGCCGGCCAAACCAGCCCGGGTCTGATGCCTCAAGCACTGCAATGCGTGGTTATCCATATATCCATATATATATATATATATATATATATATATATAATATATATCCATATATATATATATATATATATATATATATATATATTATATATAAATCCATATATATGTTGGTAATTGTTAATTATTATAGATAACTTTTCTTTGGAAAAATGTACCAAACATGCATTTAGTATTGTACAGATAGAAAGATTTAAAAAGTATTTATCCACAATTTGCTCTGAGCAAGTCCAGTCCTGGAGTGTCTTAACAAAATGAAACCAAAAAAAATAGATCTGCGCGATATGTGAATATGTGCATAGTTAATGAGATATCACCTAATTTGCATATTCTAATAACATATTTCAGAAAAATTACAAACCATTTTTGTGTGTGTGTGTGTGTGTGTGTCTACATTCAACTGGTAAATTATGCCATATGTCATTCTCAAATTATATCAAAGTTACTTTAAACCAAGTCATTGAACTCCCTTTCAGAGATTATTTGGGCACGGAATTATGAAAAGTATGTTAACTGAGGGACATTGACTACACTCTAACCCCAAATACAAAGTATAATAAACTCTAACCCTGCCCTCTGTAGCCAGACTGTTCTTACAGAAGGGACCACACCACCATGATCCTGGAATAAACAATAACCCCCTTATCATCAACACCCCTATCTAAACCCGAACCCTTGTGCCGCTCTACACCCTAACCCTGTCCTGTGTTTGTACAGGCTGCTCTGGCAGGACCACGGTCTGGTATTAAACAAACTTAAACCCTGTTCCGTGTATCTCTGTCTATGGAACCTAAACCCTGTTCCATCTGTGTACAGTATCTTTATCCATGGAACCTAAACCTGTTCCGTGTATCTCTGTCAATGGAACCTAAACCCTGTTCCGTAAGTGTACAGTATCTTTATCCATGCAACCTAAACCCTGTTCCGTGTATCTCTATCCATTGAACTTAAACCCTGTTCCGTGTATCTCTATCCATTGAACGTAAACCCTGTTCCGTGTATCTCTATCCATTGAACTTAAACCGTGTTCCGTGTATCTTTATCTATGGAACCTAAACCCTGTTCCGTGTATCTTTATCTATGGAACCTAAACCCTGTTCCGTGTATCTTTATCCATGGAACCTAAACCCTGTTCCGTGTATCTTTATCTATGGAACCTAAACCCTGTTCCGTGTATCTTTATCTATGGAACCTAAACCCTGTTCCGTGTATCTTTATCTATGGAACCTAAACCCTGTTCCGTGTATCTTTATCTATGGAACCTAAACCCTGTTCCGTGTATCTTTATCTATGGAACCTAAACCCTGTTCCGTGTATCTCTATCCATTGAACTTAAACCGTGTTCCGTGTATCTCTATCCATTGAACCTAAACCCTGTTCCGTGTATCTTTATCCATGGAACCTAAACCCTGTTCCGTGTATCTTTATCTATGGAACCTAAACCCTGTTCCGTGTATCTTTATCCATGGAACCTAAACCCTGTTCCGTGTATCTTTATCTATGGAACCTAAACCCTGTTCCGTGTATCTTTATCCATGGAACCTAAACCCTGTTCCGTGTATCTTTATCTATGGAACCTAAACCCTGTTCCGTGTATCTTTATCTATGGAACCTAAACCCTGTTCCATGTATCTTTATTCATGGAACCTAAACCCTGTTCCGTGTATCTTTATCCATGGAACCTAAACCCTGTTCCGTGTATCTTTATCTATGGAACTTAAACCCTGTTCCGTGTATCTTTATCTATGGAACCTAAACCCTGTTCCGTGTATCTTTATCCATGGAACCTAAACCCTGTTCCGTGTATCTTTATCCATGGAACCTAAACCCTGTTCCGTGTATCTTTATCTATGGAACTTAAACCCTGTTCCGTGTATCTTTATCCATGGAACCTAAACCCTGTTCCGTGTATCTTTATCTATGGAACCTAAACCCTGTTCCGTGTATCTTTATCCATGGAACCTAAACCCTGTTCCGTGTATCTTTATCTATGGAACCTAAACCCTGTTCCATGTATCTTTATCCATGGAACCTAAACCCTGTTCCGTGTATCTTTATCTATGGAACTTAAACCCTGTTCCGTGTATCTTTATCTATGGAACCTAAACCCTGTTCCGTGTATCTTTATCTATGGAACCTAAACCCTGTTCCATGTATCTTTTCCCATGGAACCTGAACCCTGTTCCGTGTATCTTTATCCATGGAACCTAAACCCTGTTCCGTGTATCTTTATCCATGGAACCTAAACCCTGTTCCGTGTATCTTTATCTATGGAACCTAAACCCTGTTCCGTGTATCTTTATCTATGGAACCTAAACCCTGTTCCATGTATCTTTATTCATGGAACCTAAACCCTGTTCCGTGTATCTTTATCCATGGAACCTAAACCCTGTTCCGTGTATCTTTATCTATGGAACTTAAACCCTGTTCCGTGTATCTTTATCTATGGAACCTAAACCCTGTTCCGTGTATCTTTATCCATGGAACCTAAACCCTGTTCCGTGTATCTTTATCCATGGAACCTAAACCCTGTTCCGTGTATCTTTATCTATGGAACTTAAACCCTGTTCCGTGTATCTTTATCCATGGAACCTAAACCCTGTTCCGTGTATCTTTATCTATGGAACCTAAACCCTGTTCCGTGTATCTTTATCTATGGAACCTAAACCCTGTTCCGTGTATCTTTATCCATGGAACCTAAACCCTGTTCCGTGTATCTTTATCCATGGAACCTAAACCCTGTTCCGTGTATCTTTATCTATGGAACCTAAACCCTGTTCCGTGTATCTTTATCTATGGAACCTAAACCCTGTTCCATGTATCTTTTCCCATGGAACCTGAACCCTGTTCTGTGTATCTTTATCCAGGCTGCCCTGGAAAGTTGCAGGAGGCACTATCATGATCCTTCTTCGCGTTGCTTGCATCGTGCCTAAGAACATCCCTTAGCCGTGGTATATTGGCTATACATATCACACCTTCTCAGGCCTTATTGCTGAAATAATATCCCAACTGGAAATAGCATGTGGTAATAGACTCCATGGAGACCTGGGATGGACAGTATGTCAATACATGTTTTTTACAGAAATGTTAAGAGTCTTATCTCGCAGCATTGAAAAGAAAAGCACCCTAAACTAATTAGCTTTTTGCTAAACCCATTCAAGGAAATGGCCAAAGAGAAAGGCCTCAACTCCTTCAAGATGTTCATGGCATAAAAGGATGTGTTCATGCTTCAAATCCATGAGCTGAATGCTGCGTTTTCCCAATGCAAAGAGATTGGAGCCATAGCCCAGGTGCACGCAGAGAATGGAGACCTTATTGCAGAGGTATTCCAAAACATTTCTGACCACAGTCAATATGGCTCAAACCTGGGGTTTGTTCAGTCAACTTCAACTTTTGCGAAGTTGCGTGAAGGTTTGTACTGAACTAAACACATTGCCCCCAAACGGTACACACTGTTCTTCAACAGCCTTTGATGTAATTTTGCTCCCGTTTAGTGGGTGTTGAGGTGTGCCCTGATTAATTTCAGTGGGACCATTTGAAATCGTAAAAATTGTGTAGCAAACCATACGGTAATTGCTTTCTGGGCCACCATAATCCCAATATTTTTCTACTGGTCGTTAATACATTATTTTGAAAGGGTCAGTCACAAGTTCCTATTGAGTGTCCACTCAGTGTGTAAGTATTCCAGAGGTCATTGGTTTAGGTTAATGTTTCATCCGGATGTAGCCTAATTGACTAAATAGGCGATGCATGCCATGCAAAACTAACCCTGTCCAAGCCATGCAAAACTAACCCTGTCCAAGCCATGCAAAACTAACCCTGTCCAAGCCATGCTAAACAAACCCTGTCCAAGCCATGCAAAACTAACCCTGTCCAAGCCATGCAAAACTAACCCTGTCCAAGCCATGCAAAACTAACCCTGTCCAAGCCATGCAAAACTAACCCTATCTAAGCCATGCAAAACTAACCCTGTCCAAGCCATGCAAAACTAACCCTGTCCAAGCCATGCAAAACTAACCCTGTCCAAGCCATGCAAAACTAACCCAGTCCAAGCCATGCAAAACTAACCCTGTCCAAGCCATGCAAAACTAACCCTGTCCAAGCCATGCAAAACTAACCCCGTCCAAGCCATGCAAAACTAACCCTGTCCAAGCCATGCAAAACTAACCCTGTCCAAGCCATGCAAAACTAACCCTCTCCAAGCCATGCAAAACTAACCCTCTCCAAGCCATGCAAAACTAACCCTATCTAAGCCATGCAAAACTAACCCTGTCCAAGCCATGCAAAACTAACCCTGTCCAAGCCATGCAAAACTAACCCTATCTAAGCCATGCAAAACTAACCCTATCCAAGCCATGCAAAACTTACCCCGTCCAAGCCATGCTAAACAAACTCTGTCCAAGCCATGCAAAACTAACCCTGTCCAAGCCATGCAAAATTAACAATGTCCAAGCCATGCTAAACAAACCCTGTACAAGCCATGCTAAACAAACCCTGTCCAAGCCATGCAAAACTAACCCTGTCCAAGCCATGCAAAACTAACCCCGTCCAAGCCATGCAAAATGAACACCATCCAAGCCATGCAAAACTAACCCTGTCCAAGCCATGCAAAACTAACCCTGTCCAAGCCATGCAAAACTAACCCTATCCAAGCCATACAAAACTAACCCCGTCCAAGCCATGCTAAACAAACCCTGTCCAAGCCAGGCAAAACTAACCCTGTCCAAGCCATGCAAAATTAACCCCGTCCAAGCCATGCAAAACTAACCCCGTCCAAGCAATGCAAAATGAACACCATCCAAACCATGCAAAATGAACACCACCCAAGCCATGCAAAACTAACCCTGTCCAAGCCATGCAAAACTAACCCTGTCCAAGCCATGCAAAACTAACCCTGTCCAAGCCATGCAAAACTAACCCTGTCCAAGCCATGCAAAACTAACCCCGTCCAAGCCATGCTAAACAAACCCTGTCCAAGCCATGCAAAACTAACCCTGTCCAAGCCATGCAAAATTAACCCCGTCCAAGCCATGCTAAACAAACCCTGTCCAAGCCATGCTAAACAAACCCTGTCCAAGCCATGCAAAACTAACCCTGTCCAAGCCATGCAAAACTAACCCCGTCCAAGCCATGCAAAATGAACACCATCCAAGCCATGCAAAATGAACACCATCCAAGCCATGCAAAACTAACCCTGTCCAAGCCATGCAAATCTAACCCTGTCCAAGCCATGCAAAACTAACCCTGTCCAAAACGTGCAAAACTAACCCTGTCCAAAACGTGCAAAACTAACCCTGTCCAATCCATGCAAAACGACCCCCCCCCCTGTCCAAGCCATGCAAAACTAACCCTGTCCAAGCCATGCAAAATGAACCCTGTCCAAGCCATGCAAAACTAACCCCGTCCAAGCCATGCAAAACTAACCCTGTCCAAGCCATGCAAAACTAACCCTGTCCAAGCCATGCAAAACTAACCCTCTCCAAGCCATGCAAAACTAACCCTCTCCAAGCCATGCAAAACTAACCCTATCTAAGCCATGCAAAACTAACCCTGTCCAAGCCATGCAAAACTAACCCTGTCCAAGCCATGCAAAACTAACCCTATCTAAGCCATGCAAAACTAACCCTATCCAAGCCATGCAAAACTTACCCCGTCCAAGCCATGCTAAACAAACTCTGTCCAAGCCATGCAAAACTAACCCTGTCCAAGCCATGCAAAATTAACAATGTCCAAGCCATGCTAAACAAACCCTGTACAAGCCATGCTAAACAAACCCTGTCCAAGCCATGCAAAACTAACCCTGTCCAAGCCATGCAAAACTAACCCCGTCCAAGCCATGCAAAATGAACACCATCCAAGCCATGCAAAACTAACCCTGTCCAAGCCATGCAAAACTAACCCTGTCCAAGCCATGCAAAACTAACCCTGTCCAAGCCATACAAAACTAACCCCGTCCAAGCCATGCTAAACAAACCCTGTCCAAGCCATGCAAAACTAACCCTGTCCAAGCCATGCAAAATTAACCCCGTCCAAGCCATGCAAAACTAACCCCGTCCAAGCAATGCAAAATGAACACCATCCAAACCATGCAAAATGAACACCACCCAAGCCATGCAAAACTAACCCTGTCCAAGCCATGCAAAACTAACCCTGTCCAAGCCATGCAAAACTAACCCTGTCCAAGCCATGCAAAACTAACCCTGTCCAAGCCATGCAAAACTAACCCCGTCCAAGCCATGCTAAACAAACCCTGTCCAAGCCATGCAAAACTAACCCTGTCCAAGCCATGCAAAATTAACCCCGTCCAAGCCATGCTAAACAAACCCTGTCCAAGCCATGCTAAACAAACCCTGTCCAAGCCATGCAAAACTAACCCTGTCCAAGCCATGCAAAACTAACCCCGTCCAAGCCATGCAAAATGAACACCATCCAAGCCATGCAAAATGAACACCATCCAAGCCATGCAAAACTAACCCTGTCCAAGCCATGCAAATCTAACCCTGTCCAAGCCATGCAAAACTAACCCTGTCCAAAACGTGCAAAACTAACCCTGTCCAAAACGTGCAAAACTAACCCTGTCCAATCCATGCAAAACGACCCCCCCCCCCGTCCAAGCCATGCAAAACGAACCCTGTCCAAGCCATGCAAAATTAACCCCGTCCAAGCCATGCAAAACTAACCCCGTCCAAGCAATGCAAAATGAACACCATCCAAACCATGCAAAATGAACACCACCCAAGCCATGCAAAACTAACCCTGTCCAAGCCATGCAAAACTAACCCTGTCCAAGCCATGCAAAACTAACCCTGTCCAAGCCATGCAAAACTAACCCTGTCCAAGCCATGCAAAACTAACCCCGTCCAAGCCATGCTAAACAAACCCTGTCCAAGCCATGCAAAACTAACCCTGTCCAAGCCATGCAAAATTAACCCCGTCCAAGCCATGCTAAACAAACCCTGTCCAAGCCATGCTAAACAAACCCTGTCCAAGCCATGCAAAACTAACCCTGTCCAAGCCATGCAAAACTAACCCCGTCCAAGCCATGCAAAATGAACACCATCCAAGCCATGCAAAATGAACACCATCCAAGCCATGCAAAACTAACCCTGTCCAAGCCATGCAAATCTAACCCTGTCCAAGCCATGCAAAACTAACCCTGTCCAAAACGTGCAAAACTAACCCTGTCCAAAACGTGCAAAACTAACCCTGTCCAATCCATGCAAAACGACCCCCCCCCCGTCCAAGCCATGCAAAACGAACCCTGTCCAAGCCATGCAAAATGAACCCCCCCCCCCCCCCCCCCCACAAGCCATGCAAAACTAACCCTGTCCAAGCCATGTAAGACTAACCCTATCTAAGCCATGCAAAACTAACCCTGTCCAAGCCATGCAAAACTAACCCTATCTAAGCCATGCAAAACTAACCCTGTCCATTTGCATGCAAAACTAACCCTGTCCAAGCCATGCTAAACAAACCCTGTCCAAGCCATGCAAAACTAACCCTGTCCAAGCCATGCAAAACTAACCCTGTCCAAGCCATGCTAAACAAACCCTGTCCAAGCCATGCAAAACTAACCCTGTCCAAGCCATGCAAAACTAACCCCGTCCAAGCCATGCAAAATGAACACCATCCAAGCCATGCAAAATGAACACCACCCAAGCCATGCAAAACTAACCCTGTCCAAGCCATGCAAAACTAAACCTGTCCAAGCCATGCAAAACTAACCCTGTCCAAGCCATGCAAAACGAACCCTGTCCAAGCCATGCAAAATGAACCCCCCCCCCCCCCAAGCCATGCAAAACTAACCCTGTCCAAGCCATGTAAAACTAACCCTATCTAAGCCATGCAAAACTAACCCTGTCCAAGCCATGCAAAACTAACCCTGTCCAAGCCATGCAAAACTAACCCTGTCTAAGCCATGCAAAACTAACCCCGTCCAAGCCATGCAAAATTAACACCATCCAAGCCATGCAAAATGAACACCATCCAAGCCATGCAAAATGAAAACCACCCAAGCCATGCAAAACTAACCCTGTCCAAGCCATGCAAAACTAATCCTGTCCAAGCCATGCAAAACTAACCCCGTCCAAGCCATGCTAAACAAACCCTGTCCAAGCCATGCTAAACTAACCCTGTCCAAGCCATGTAAAACTGACCCTATCTAAGCCATGCAAAACTAACCCTGTCCAAGCCATGCAAAACTAACCCTGTCCAAGCCATGCAAAATGAACACCATCCAAGCCATGCAAAATGAACACCACCCAAGCCATGCAAAACTAACCCTGTCCAAGCCATGCAAAACTAAACCTGTCCAAGCCATGCAAAACTAACCCTGTCCAAGCCATGCAAAACTAACCATGTCCAAACCATGCAAAACGACCCCCCCCCCTGTCCAAGCCATGCAAAACGAACCCTGTCCAAGCCATGCAAAATGAACCCCCCCCCCCAAGCCATGCAAAACTAACCCTGTCCAAGCCATGTAAAACTAACCCTATCTAAGCCATGCAAAACTAACCCTATCCAAGCCATGCAAAACTAACCCTGTCCAAGCCATGCAAAACTAACCCTGTCTAAGCCATGCAAAACTAACCCCGTCCAAGCCATGCAAAATTAACACCATCCAAGCCATGCAAAATGAACACCATCCAAGCCATGCAAAATGAAAACCACCCAAGCCATGCAAAACTAACCCTGTCCAAGCCATGCAAAACTAACCCTGTCCAAGCCATGCAAAACTAACCCCGTCCAAGCCATGCTAAACAAACCCTGTCCAAGCCATGCTAAACTAACCCTGTCCAAGCCATGTAAAACTAACCCTATCTAAGCCATGCAAAACTAACCCTGTCCAAGCCATGCAAAACTAACCCTGTCCAAGCCATGCAAAACTAACCCTGTCTAGGCCATGCAAAACTAACCCCGTCCAAGCCATGCAAAATTAACACCATCCAAGCCATGCAAAATGAACACCATCCAAGCCATGCAAAATGAAAACCACCCAAGCCATGCAAAACTAACCCTGTCCAAGCCATGCAAAACTAACCCTGTCCAAGCCATGCAAAACTAACCCCGTCCAAGCCATGCTAAACAAACCCTGTCCAAGCCATGCTAAACTAACCATGTCCAAGCCATGCTAAACAAACCCTGTCCAAGCCATGCAAAACTAACCCTGTCCAAGCCATGCAAAACTAACCCCGTCCAAGCCATGCAAAATGAACACCATCCAAGCCATGCAAAATGAACACCATCCGAGCCATGCAAAACTAACCCTGTCCAAGCCATGCAAATCTAACCCTGTCCAAGCCATGCAAAACTAACCCTGTCCAAGCCATGCAAAACTAACCCTATCCAAGCCATGCAAAATGAACCCCCCCCACAAGCCATGCAAAACTAACCCTGTCCAAGCCATGCAAAACTAACCCTATCTAAGCCATGCAAAACTAACCCTGTCCAAGCCATGCTAAACTAACCCTGTCCAAGCCATGCTAAACAAACCCTGTCCAAGCCATGCAAAACTAACCCTGTCCAAGCCATGCAAAACTAACCCTGTCCAAGCCATGCAAAATGAACACCACCCAAGCCATGCAAAACTAACCCTGTCCAAGCCATGCAAAACTAACCCTGTCCAAGCCATGCAAAACTAACCCTGTCCAAGCGATGCAAAATGAACCCTATCTAAGCCATGCAAAACTAACCCTGTCCAAGCCATGCAAAACTAACCCTGACCAAACCATGCGAAACTAACCCTGTCCAAGCCATGCAAAACTAACCCTGTCCAAGCCATGCAAAACTAACCCTGTCCAAGCCATGCAAAACTAACCCTGTCCAAGCCATGCAAAACTAACCCTGTCCAAGCCATGCAAAACTAACCCTGTCCAAGCCATGCAAAACTAACCCTATCTAAGCCATGCAAAACTAACCCTGTCCAAGCCATGCAAAACGAACCCTATCCAAGCCATGCAAAACGAACCCTGTCCAAACCATGCAAAACTAACCCTGTCCAAGCCATGCAAAACTAACCCCGTCCAAGCCATGCAAAATGAACACCATCCAAGCCATGCAAAATGAACACCATCCGAGCCATGCAAAACTAACCCTGTCCAAGCCATGCAAATCTAACCCTGTCCAAGCCATGCAAAACTAACCCTGTCCAAGCCATGCAAAACTAACCCTATCCAAGCCATGCAAAATGAACCCCCCCCACAAGCCATGCAAAACTAACCCTGTCCAAGCCATGCAAAACTAACCCTATCTAAGCCATGCAAAACTAACCCTGTCCAAGCCATGCTAAACTAACCCTGTCCAAGCCATGCTAAACAAACCCTGTCCAAGCCATGCAAAACTAACCCTGTCCAAGCCATGCAAAACTAACCCTGTCCAAGCCATGCAAAATGAACACCACCCAAGCCATGCAAAACTAACCCTGTCCAAGCCATGCAAAACTAACCCTGTCCAAGCCATGCAAAACTAACCCTGTCCAAGCGATGCAAAATGAACCCTATCTAAGCCATGCAAAACTAACCCTGTCCAAGCCATGCAAAACTAACCCTGTCCAAACCATGCGAAACTAACCCTGTCCAAGCCATGCAAAACTAACCCTGTCCAAGCCATGCAAAACTAACCCTGTCCAAGCCATGCAAAACTAACCCTGTCCAAGCCATGCAAAACTAACCCTGTCCAAGCCATGCAAAACTAACCCTGTCCAAGCCATGCAAAACTAACCCTATCTAAGCCATGCAAAACTAACCCTGTCCAAGCCATGCAAAACGAACCCTATCCAAGCCATGCAAAACGAACCCTGTCCAAACCATGCAAAACTAACCCCGTCCAAGCCATGCTAAACAAACCCTGTCCAAGCCATGCAAAACTAACCCTGTCCAAGCCATGCAAAATTAACCCCGTCCAAGCCATGCTAAACTAACCCCGTCCAAGCCATGCAAAACTAACCCTGTCCAAGCCATGTAAAACTAACCCTGTCCAAGCCATGCAAAATGAACCCCCCCCACAAGCCATGCAAAACTAACCCTGTCCAAGCCATGTAAAACTAACCCTATCTAAGCCATGCAAAACTAACCCTGTCCAAGCCATGCAAAATTAACACCATCCAAGCCATGCAAAAATGAACACCATCCAAGCCATGCAAAATGAACACCACCCAAGCCATGCAAAATGAACCCCCCCCACAAGCCATGCAAAACTAACCCTGTCCAAGCCATGCAAAACTAACCCTGTCCAAGCCATGCAAAACTAACCCCGTCCAAGCCATGCAAAATGAACACCATCCAAGCCATGCAAAATGAACACCATCCAAGCCATGCAAAACTAACCCTGTCCAAGCCATGCAAAATGAACCCCCCCCCCCCCCCCCCCACAAGCCATGCAAAACTAACCCTATCTAAGCCATGCAAAACTAACCCTGTCCAAGCCATGCAAAACTAACCCTATCTAAGCCATGCAAAACTAACCCTGTCCAAGCCATGCAAAATGACCCCCCCCCCAAGAGATGTAAAACTAACCCTATCTAAGCCATGCAAAACTAACCCTGTCCAAGCCATGCAAAACTAACCCTATCTAAGCCATGCAAAACTAACCCTGTCCAAGCCATGCTAAACTAACCCTGTCCAAGCCATGCTAAACAAACCCTGTCCAAGCCATGCAAAACTAACCCTGTCCAAGCCATGCAAAACTAACCCTGTCCAAGCCATGCAAAATGAACACCACCCAAGCCATGCAAAACTAACCCTGTCCAAGCCATGCAAAATGACCCCCCCCCCAGAGATGTAAAACTAACCCTATCTAAGCCATGCAAAACTAACCCTGTCCAAGCCATGCAAAACTAACCCTGTCCAAGCCATGCAAAACTAACCCTGTCCAAGCCATGCAAAACTAACCCTGTCTAAGCCATGCAAAACTAACCCCGTTCAAGCCATGCAAAATTAACACCATCCAAGCCATGCAAAATGAACACCATCCAAGCCATGCAAAATGAAAACCACCCAAGCCATGCAAAACTAACCCTGTCCAAGCCATGCAAAACTAACCCTGTCCAAGCCATGCAAAACTAACCCCGTCCAAGCCATGCTAAACAAACCCTGTCCAAGCCATGCTAAACTAACCCTGTCCAAGCCATGCTAAACAAACCCTGTCCAAGCCATGCAAAACTAACCCTGTCCAAGCCATGCAAAACTAACCCCGTCCAAGCCATGCAAAATGAACACCATCCAAGCCATGCAAAATGAACACCATCCGAGCCATGCAAAACTAACCCTGTCCAAGCCATGCAAATCTAACCCTGTCCAAGCCATGCAAAACTAACCCTGTCCAAGCCATGCAAAACTAACCCTATCCAAGCCATGCAAAATGAACCCCCCCCACAAGCCATGCAAAACTAACCCTGTCCAAGCCATGCAAAACTAACCCTATCTAAGCCATGCAAAACTAACCCTGTCCAAGCCATGCTAAACTAACCCTGTCCAAGCCATGCTAAACAAACCCTGTCCAAGCCATGCAAAACTAACCCTGTCCAAGCCATGCAAAACTAACCCTGTCCAAGCCATGCAAAATGAACACCACCCAAGCCATGCAAAACTAACCCTGTCCAAGCCATGCACAACTAACCCTGTCCAAGCCATGCAAAACTAACCCTGTCCAAGCCATGCAAAATGAACCCTATCTAAGCCATGCAAAACTAACCCTGTCCAAGCCATGCAAAACTAACCCTGTCCAAACCATGCGAAACTAACCCTGTCCAAGCCATGCAAAACTAACCCTGTCCAAGCCATGCAAAACTAACCCTGTCCAAGCCATGCAAAACTAACCCTGTCCAAGCCATGCAAAACTAACCCTGTCCAAGCCATGCAAAACTAACCCTGTCCAAGCCATGCAAAACTAACCCTATCTAAGCCATGCAAAACTAACCCTGTCCAAGCCATGCAAAACGAACCCTATCCAAGCCATGCAAAACGAACCCTGTCCAAACCATGCAAAACTAACCCCGTCCAAGCCATGCTAAACAAACCCTGTCCAAGCCATGCAAAACTAACCCTGTCCAAGCCATGCAAAATTAACCCCGTCCAAGCCATGCTAAACTAACCCCGTCCAAGCCATGCAAAACTAACCCTGTCCAAGCCATGTAAAACTAACCCTGTCCAAGCCATGCAAAATGAACCCCCCCCACAAGCCATGCAAAACTAACCCTGTCCAAGCCATGTAAAACTAACCCTATCTAAGCCATGCAAAACTAACCCTGTCCAAGCCATGCAAAATTAACACCATCCAAGCCATGCAAAAATGAACACCATCCAAGCCATGCAAAATGAACACCACCCAAGCCATGCAAAATGAACCCCCCCCACAAGCCATGCAAAACTAACCCTGTCCAAGCCATGCAAAACTAACCCTGTCCAAGCCATGCAAAACTAACCCCGTCCAAGCCATGCAAAATGAACACCATCCAAGCCATGCAAAATGAACACCATCCAAGCCATGCAAAACTAACCCTGTCCAAGCCATGCAAAATTAACCCCCCCCCCCCCCCCCCCCCACAAGCCATGCAAAACTAACCCTATCTAAGCCATGCAAAACTAACCCTGTCCAAGCCATGCAAAACTAACCCTATCTAAGCCATGCAAAACTAACCCTGTCCAAGCCATGCAAAATGACCCCCCCCCCCAAGAGATGTAAAACTAACCCTATCTAAGCCATGCAAAACTAACCCTGTCCAAGCCATGCAAAACTAACCCTATCTAAGCCATGCAAAACTAACCCTGTCCAAGCCATGCTAAACTAACCCTGTCCAAGCCATGCTAAACAAACCCTGTCCAAGCCATGCAAAACTAACCCTGTCCAAGCCATGCAAAACTAACCCTGTCCAAGCCATGCAAAATGAACACCACCCAAGCCATGCAAAACTAACCCTGTCCAAGCCATGCAAAACTAACCCTGTCCAAGCCATGCAAAACTAACCCTGTCCAAGCCATGCAAAACTAACCCTGTCCAAGCCATGCAAAATGAACCCTATCTAAGCCATGCAAAACTAACCCTGTCCAAGCCATGCAAAACTAACCCTGTCCAAACCATGCGAAACTAACCCTGTCCAAGCCATGCAAAACTAACCCTGTCCAAGCCATGCAAAACTAACCCTGTCCAAGCCATGCAAAACTAACCCTGTCCAAGCCATGCAAAACTAACCCTGTCCAAGCCATGCAAAACTAACCCTGTCCAAGCCATGCAAAACTAACCCTATCTAAGCCATGCAAAACTAACCCTGTCCAAGCCATGCAAAACGAACCCTATCCAAGCCATGCAAAACGAACCCTGTCCAAACCATGCAAAACTAACCCCGTCCAAGCCATGCTAAACAAACCCTGTCCAAGCCATGCAAAACTAACCCTGTCCAAGCCATGCAAAATTAACCCCGTCCAAGCCATGCTAAACTAACCCCGTCCAAGCCATGCAAAACTAACCCTGTCCAAGCCATGCTAAACTAACCCCGTCCAAGCCATGTAAAACTAACCCTGTCCAAGCCATGCAAAATGAACCCCCCCACAAGCCATGCAAAACTAACCCTGTCCAAGCCATGTAAAACTAACCCTATCTAAGCCATGCAAAACTAACCCTGTCCAAGCCATGCAAAATTAACACCATCCAAGCCATGCAAAATGAACACCATCCAAGCCATGCAAAATGAACACCACCCAAGCCATGCAAAATGAACCCCCCCCACAAGCCATGCAAAACTAACCCTGTCCAAGCCATGCAAAACTAACCCTGTCCAAGCCATGCAAAACTAACCCCGTCCAAGCCATGCAAAATGAACACCATCCAAGCCATGCAAAATGAACACCATCCAAGCCATGCAAAACTAACCCTGTCCAAGCCATGCAAAATGAACCCCCACCCCCCCCACAAGCCATGCAAAACTAACCCTATCTAAGCCATGCAAAACTAACCGTGTCCAAGCCATGCAAAACTAACCCTATCTAAGCCATGCAAAACTAACCC
Source organism: Oncorhynchus clarkii lewisi (assembly GCF_045791955.1). Lineage (NCBI taxonomy): Eukaryota > Metazoa > Chordata > Actinopteri > Salmoniformes > Salmonidae > Oncorhynchus > Oncorhynchus clarkii. The sequence continues at coordinate 21,209,421 of NC_092148.1, forward strand.
TGTCCAAGCCATGCAAAATGACCCCCCCCCCCAAGAGATGTAAAACTAACCCTATCTAAGCCATGCAAAACTAACCCTGTCCAAGCCATGCAAAACTAACCCTATCTAAGCCATGCAAAACTAACCCTGTCCAAGCCATGCAAAACGAACCCTGTCCAAGCCATGCTAAACAAACCCTGTCCAAGCCATGCAAAACTAACCCTGTCCAAGCCATGCAAAACTAACCCTGTCCAAGCCATGCAAAATGAACACCACCCAAGCCATGCAAAACTAACCCTGTCCAAGCCATGCAAAACTAACCCTGTCCAAGCCATGCAAAACTAACCCTGTCCAAGCCATGCAAAATGAACCCTATCTAAGCCATGCAAAACTAACCCTGTCCAAGCCATGCAAAACTAACCCTGTCCAAACCATGCGAAACTAACCCTGTCCAAGCCATGCAAAACTAACCCTGTCCAAGCCATGCAAAACTAACCCTGTCCAAGCCATGCAAAACTAACCCTGTCCAAGCCATGCAAAACTAACCCTGTCCAAGCCATGCAAAACTAACCCTGTCCAAGCCATGCAAAACTAACCCTATCTAAGCCATGCAAAACTAACCCTGTCCAAGCCATGCAAAACGAACCCTATCCAAGCCATGCAAAACAAACCCTGTCCAAACCATGCAAAACTAACCCCGTCCAAGCCATGCTAAACAAACCCTGTCCAAGCCATGCAAAACTAACCCTGTCCAAGCCATGCAAAATTAACCCCGTCCAAGCCATGCTAAACTAACCCCGTCCAAGCCATGCAAAACTAACCCTGTCCAAGCCATGCTAAACTAACCCCGTCCAAGCCATGTAAAACTAACCCTGTCCAAGCCATGCAAAATGAACCCCCCCCACAAGCCATGCAAAACTAACCCTGTCCAAGCCATGTAAAACTAACCCTATCTAAGCCATGCAAAACTAACCCTGTCCAAGCCATGCAAAATTAACACCATCCAAGCCATGCAAAATGAACACCATCCAAGCCATGCAAAATGAACACCACCCAAGCCATGCAAAATGAACCCCCCCCCCAAGCCATGCAAAACTAACCCTGTCCAAGCCATGCAAAACTAACCCTGTCCAAGCCATGCAAAACTAACCCCGTCCAAGCCATGCAAAATGAACACCATCCAAGCCATGCAAAATGAACACCATCCAAGCCATGCAAAACTAACCCTGTCCAAGCCATGCAAAATGAACCCCCACCCCCCCACAAGCCATGCAAAACTAACCCTATCTAAGCCATGCAAAACTAACCCTGTCCAAGCCATGCAAAACTAACCCTATCTAAGCCATGCAAAACTAACCCTGTCCAAGCCATGCAAAATGACCCCCCCCCCCAAGAGATGTAAAACTAACCCTATCTAAGCCATGCAAAACTAACCCTGTCCAAGCCATGCAAAACTAACCCTATCTAAGCCATGCAAAACTAACCCTGTCCAAGCCATGCTAAACTAACCCTGTCCAAGCCATGCTAAACAAACCCTGTCCAAGCCATGCAAAACTAACCCTGTCCAAGCCATGCAAAACTAACCCTGTCCAAGCCATGCAAAATGAACACCACCCAAGCCATGCAAGACTAACCCTGTCCAAGCCATGCAAAACTAACCCTGTCCAAGCCATGCAAAACTAACCCTGTCCAAGCCATGCAAAATGAACCCTATCTAAGCCATGCAAAACTAACCCTGTCCAAGCCATGCAAAACTAACCCTGTCCAAACCATGCGAAACTAACCCTGTCCAAGCCATGCAAAACTAACCCTGTCCAAGCCATGCAAAACTAACCCTGTCCAAGCCATGCAAAACTAACCCTGTCCAAGCCATGCAAAACTAACCCTGTCCAAGCCATGCAAAACTAACCCTGTCCAAGCCATGCAAAACTAACCCTATCTAAGCCATGCAAAACTAACCCTGTCCCAAGCCATGCAAAACGAACCCTATCCAAGCCATGCAAAACAAACCCTGTCCAAACCATGCAAAACTAACCCCGTCCAAGCCATGCTAAACAAACCCTGTCCAAGCCATGCAAAACTAACCCTGTCCAAGCCATGCAAAACTAACCCTGTCCAAGCCATGCAAAATGAACCCTATCTAAGCCATGCAAAACTAACCCTGTCCAAGCCATGCAAAACTAACCCTGTCCAAACCATGCGAAACTAACCCTGTCCAAGCCATGCAAAACTAACCCTGTCCAAGCCATGCAAAACTAACCCTGTCCAAGCCATGCAAAACTAACCCTGTCCAAGCCATGCAAAACTAACCCTGTCCAAGCCATGCAAAACTAACCCTGTCCAAGCCATGCAAAACTAACCCTATCTAAGCCATGCAAAACTAACCCTGTCCAAGCCATGCAAAACGAACCCTATCCAAGCCATGCAAAACAAACCCTGTCCAAACCATGCAAAACTAACCCCGTCCAAGCCATGCTAAACAAACCCTGTCCAAGCCATGCAAAACTAACCCTGTCCAAGCCATGCAAAATTAACCCCGTCCAAGCCATGCTAAACTAACCCCGTCCAAGCCATGCAAAACTAACCCTGTCCAAGCCATGCTAAACTAACCCCGTCCAAGCCATGTAAAACTAACCCTGTCCAAGCCATGCAAAATGAACCCCCCCCACAAGCCATGCAAAACGAACCCTGTCCAAGCCATGTAAAACTAACCCTATCTAAGCCATGCAAAACTAACCCTGTCCAAGCCATGCAAAATTAACACCATCCAAGCCATGCAATATGAACACCATCCAAGCCATGCAAAATGAACACCACCCAAGCCATGCAAAATGAACCCCCCCCACAAGCCATGCAAAACTAACCCTGTCCAAGCCATGCAAAACTAACCCTGTCCAAGCCATGCAAAACTAACCCCGTCCAAGCCATGCAAAATGAACACCATCCAAGCCATGCAAAATGAACACCATCCAAGCCATGCAAAACTAACCCATTCCAAGCCATGCAAAATGACCCCCCCCCCCCCCCCCCCCCCCCCCCCACAAGCCATGCAAAACTAACCCTATCTAAGCCATGCAAAACTAACCCTGTCCAAGCCATGCAAAACTAACCCTATCTAAGCCATGCAAAACTAACCCTGTCCAAGCCATGCAAAATGAACCCCCCCCCCCCCCCCTGTCCACAAGCCATGTAAAACTAACCCTATCTAAGCCATGCAAAACTAACCCTGTCCAAGCCATGCAAAACTAACCCTGTCCAAGCCATGCAAAATGAACACCACCCAAGCCATGCAAAACTAACCCTGTCCAAGCCATGCAAAACTAACCCTGTCCAAGCCATGCAAAACTAACCCTGTCCAAGCCATGCAAAATGAACCCTATCTAAGCCATGCAAAACTAACCCTGTCCAAGCCATGCAAAACTAACCCTGTCCAAACCATGTGAAACTAACCCTGTCCAAGCCATGCAAAACTAACCCTGTCCAAGCCATGCAAAACTAACCCTGTCCAAGCCATGCAAAACTAACCCTGTCCAAGCCATGCAAAACTAACCCTGTCCAAGCCATGCAAAACTAACCCTGTCCAAGCCATGCAAAACTAACCCTATCTAAGCCATGCAAAACTAACCCTGTCCAAGCCATGCAAAACGAACCCTATCCAAGCCATGCAAAACAAACCCTGTCCAAACCATGCAAAACTAACCCCGTCCAAGCCATGCTAAACAAACCCTGTCCAAGCCATGCAAAACTAACCCTGTCCAAGCCATGCAAAATTAACCCCGTCCAAGCCATGCTAAACTAACCCCGTCCAAGCCATGCAAAACTAACCCTGTCCAAGCCATGCTAAACTAACCCCGTCCAAGCCATGTAAAACTAACCCTGTCCAAGCCATGCAAAATGAACCCCCCCCACAAGCCATGCAAAACTAACCCTGTCCAAGCCATGTAAAACTAACCCTATCTAAGCCATGCAAAACTAACCCTGTCCAAGCCATGCAAAATTAACACCATCCAAGCCATGCAAAATGAACACCATCCAAGCCATGCAAAATGAACACCACCCAAGCCATGCAAAATGAACCCCCCCCACAAGCCATGCAAAACTAACCCTGTCCAAGCCATGCAAAACTAACCCTGTCCAAGCCATGCAAAACTAACCCCGTCCAAGCCATGCAAAATGAACACCATCCAAGCCATGCAAAATGAACACCATCCAAGCCATGCAAAACTAACCCATTCCAAGCCATGCAAAATGACCCCCCCCCCCCCCCCACAAGCCATGCAAAACTAACCCTATCTAAGCCATGCAAAACTAACCCTGTCCAAGCCATGCAAAATGAACCCCCCCCCCCCCCCCCCCACAAGCCATGTAAAACTAACCCTATCTAAGCCATGCAAAACTAACCCTGTCCAAGCCATGCAAAACTAACCCTATCTAAGCCATGCAAAACTAACCCTGTCCAAGCCATGCTAAACTAACCCTGTCCAAGCCATGCTAAACAAACCCTGTCCAAGCCATGCAAAACTAACCCTGTCCAAGCCATGCAAAACTAACCCTGTCCAAGCCATGCTAAACAAACCCTGTCCAAGCCATGCAAAACTAACCCTGTCCAAGCCATGCAAAACTAACCCCGTCCAAGCCATGCAAAATGAACACCATCCAAGCCATGCAAAATGAACACCACCCAAGCCATGCAAAACTAACCCTGTCCAAGCCATGCAAAACTAACCCTGTCCAAGCCATGCAAAACTAACCCTGTCCAAGCCATGCAAAACTAACCCTGTCCAAGCCATGCAAAATGAACCCTATCTAAGCCATGCAAAACTAACCCTGTCCAAGCCATGCAAAACTAACCCTGTCTAAACCATGCGAAACTAACCCTGTCCAAGCCATGCAAAACTAACCCTGTCCAAGCCATGCAAAACTAACCCTGTCCAAGCCATGCAAAACTAACCCTGTCCAAGCCATGCAAAACTAACCCTGTCCAAGCCATGCAAAACTAACCCTATCTAAGCCACGCAAAACTAACCCTGTCCAAGCCATGCAAAACGAACCCTGTCCAAGCCATGCAAAACGAACCCTGTCCAAGCCATGCAAAACGAACCCTGTCCAAGCCATGTAAAACGAACCCTGTCCAAGCCATGTAAAACTAACCCTGTCTAAGCCAGTGATCCGGGTTAACAGCATCAATGTAACAGTATAACTTTAGACTGTCCCCTCCCATACCCGGGCGCGAACCAGGGACCCTCTGCACACATCAACAACAGTCAACCACGAAGCATCGTTACCCATCGCTCCACAAAAGCCTCGGCCCTTGCAGAGCAAGGGGAATTACTACTTCAAGGTCTCAGAGCAAGTGATGTCACCGATTGAAACGCTATTTAGCGCGAACACAGCTAACTAGCTAGCCAATTCACATCCGTTACAGCAGCACCAACATAACTATGGGATGTCAAATCACATAATGTCTGACAGTAACATATCACACGTGAGGATGTTATTACTATACATGCTAGTATTACAAAACTAGCATGTATTACAAAATTACACGTGTGATATGTTACAGTCTTCACAGTCTTCTTCATCTTTATCTATCCTGTTCCCTCCATTCATCTCATGTACCTTATCATGTGTGTCATCGAGGTCCTTCCTAGAACACAGCCAACATACCATTTACGTGTCATGGCCTACATAAAGGCACATGAACAGTAGCTCATCTCATTCCTTCATATGAGGTACAGGAACCGAACCAAATGTGTTTTGCACTGTCATGTTTTGCAATCTCATGACACTGGAATTACAGTTCATGGCTTTTAATGTTGATAATTTTATAATTGATAATTTTACCCCTCTGTCATTCATTCTTTCTCGAGTTTGAAAATTAAGTCATGTTGCTGAGAATGTTTTTAATGTTGCTGCAATGTGGAAGCAAAGAGCACAATAAATGATTAACTAAGGCGGAAACTTCTCTCTTATTTTGTTTGTTCCTTGTAAATGTCTGAAGGGGCAAGGTTCATTACAGTAACTGTCCTCTGTTTAAACTGAACAGGTGGGTCGGTGGTAACCTGAAATGATACTAAAAGCAGTGATCACTCAATACAATATCAGTTACACAAAAAGTCCAAGGATCAACACCGAGTTCCGTTTGATTCAGGTTGGAATGTTCCAGCTCTGGATTGTTAACTTTCTGTTCCAAGGTGAGGTCTGTAGAATAACCACTAGAGGGCAGCAGATGCCCAATCTGAAGTCTTTTTGGTGACAGAAAATATTCAGGAGATGCTCACAATAAATGTGTATATGTTTAGAGTGAGTTTACAGACAACTTTCATGTAAACAATTAGCAACTAAACTTCCATAGAGTAGTATTTGTAATAAACCCGTTGTCTGTTGGCAAAAAGCATGTAACGTGTCAGCTTCCTCCCTCAACACTACCTGAGGAAAACCTGTTTGCGTCACGGTGTAATATTCTATGCTAATCTGCTCATGCTTGTATAACCTTATGTAACTATTTCTGTGAATATTTCACAAAAGTTTATCTGTGTCACACAGACAGTTTCTTTTATCTGCCATTTAGGAGGCATTTTTTAAACTGACCTTCTCTCACTTGGCAGGGGGCTAAGAAGATGCTGTCCCTGGGCATCACAGGTCCGGAGGGTCGTGTCGTCCTAAGGAGGTGGAGGCTGAGGCCACCCAGAGAGCCGTCACCATCTCATACGCTGTCAACTGCCCGCTCTATGTGGTCCACGTCATGCGCAAGTCTGCCGCTAAGGTGGTGTCCAACGCACGCAGGAATGGGGAGGGGGCCTGACACTGCCTGCTGGGAGGAACTGTGGGTGGCAAAGAATGACAGAGAGCGAGAGAGACAGACAGAGAGACAGACAGACAGACAGACAGACAGACAGACAGACAGACAGACAGACAGACAGAGTGAGAGACAGAATGAGAGAGTGAGAGACAGAATGAGAGAGTGAGAGAGTGAAAGAGAGGCTCAACATGACATGGATGGTGTTCTATGTTATGTATGCATGGTTTTAGAGATATTTGTGCCCCAACAAGCCGTGCGGTGTTTGGAGAGCCCATAGCAGCATGACTGGGTACAGATGGCACCCACTGCTGGCACAAAGACTGGGCCCACGCTGCCAAGTTCGTCATGGGCCCACCTCTGAGGCCTGACCCCAGCACCACGGGACACCTTATGGACCTACTGGCAAAGTATGTGGAGCCATAAACAATATCAACCTGCTCTCACTGTCCCTCTCCTGCCCTTTTCCCTGAGTAAAGCATATTAGGTTACACCTTCCATGCACCCTCTGTCACATAAGTGCTCCATAACACTGTCATAACAATGACATAACAGATGTTATAAGCAGTCATGACTAGTGCTATCAGCGTATGACCCCAACAGTCATGACTCATACATCTCATAATATATGTCAGAGTGGAGTGCATGTAACACAGTGTTAACGACCAGCCAGGAACACAGGAACTGGGAAGGTAAACAACAGTGCAAAACACAGTGGAATCTTTGAAAAAGAAAGGAAAGTGAAGTGAAACTGTATATTGTCGGTGCAATAGAAATGAATGACAGGCAGTAAAGATGGCTGCCTTACCGTTTAGTGATGTAGATGCTTCTGTTTCATTCTTCCAGTGATGACCTCAGTGTGACTGGGACAGACAACTGCACATTCTCTGTGTGTCAGAAGGCCCTGGGCAAAGAGGACTTTACAAAGATCCCCAACGGAGTCAACGGAGTGGAGGACAGGATGTCTGTCAGTTGGGAGAAGGGCGTTGTCAGTTAGGCCTCTCCTTCTGCATATCACATCATTCTTTATTATACACAACATAGGCTAGTTTCCCAGACAGATTAAGCCTATAGTCCTAAACCAAAAAGCATACTCATGGAGATTCTACATTGAAAGTTATTTTGTTGTTCGGGACTTGGCTTAGTCTGTTTCAAGGATACAGGTCCTTCAAAAATGAGTGGTACTATTTTCAGACGGTTGACTACGTTCTATAGCAGGAGTTTAAAGGTGCCGAGTGACATTTCTGCTGTGAGAAGAGAAGATACTAATTTATATTATGCAATGTATTATGTGTATCAAGGAAGTTATCATCTGTCAGAATCAATCCACACTGTCATAGTGGATGTAGCAGCAGGCTAGCTTTCTTTCTGTCCTCTTTCGTTTTTCTTCCTCCCTTACTTATTTCTGTCCTTCTCTCAGAAAAACGCTTAGTCGGTTTACCCAGAGGCCATTGCAAAAGTTAACATTGTAGAACGCTGGCAAAAAATGACAAGTTTTGGAGTGAAGCTTTGAATCACTTACTGCACTGTTAAGCATTGACCTTTGGTCAGATTAATTATGCCAGTAGATATTGTCACGTTCTGACCATAGTTCTTTTGTGTTTTCCTTGTTTTAGTGTTGGTCAGGACGTGACCTGGGTGGGCATTCTATGTTGTGTGTCTAGTTTGTCCGTTTCTATGTGTGGCCTGATATGGTTCTCGGGGTGAGGGTCGCCACTCAAAGGACGCTAAGGAGGTGGACAAAGACAATGGTGGAGTGGGGTCCACGTCCAGCGCCAGAGCCTCCACCGCGGACAGATGCCCACCCAGACCCTCCCCTATAGGTTTAGGTTGTGCGGTCGGAGTCCGCACCTTGGGGGGGGGGGGGGGGGGGGGGGGGGGTACTGTCACGTTCTGACCATAGTTCTTTTGTGTGTTTTCCTTGTTTTAGTGATGGTCAGGACGTGAGCTGGGTGGGCATTCTATGTTGTGTGTCTAGTTTGGCGTCTCTATGTATGGCCTGATATGGTTCTCAATCAGAGGCAGGTGTTAGTCATTGTCTCTGATTGGGAACCATATTTAGGTAGCTTGTTTTGTATTGGGGTTTGTGGGTGGTTGTTTACTGTCTTTGTGTTCTCTGCACCAGATAGTATTATTTCGGGTTTTGCCACGTTTGTTTTGTAATTGTGTTCATGCTTCGTTTCTCTTATTAAAAACCATGAACTCTAACCACGCTGCATTTTGGTCCTCCTCTCCTTCGACGGAAGAAAACCGTTACAGATATGGAATTTGTCATTCATATCCAGAATATTGAAACTCAGTATTTTGTGTAATTGCTTTCAGCAGCATAGCAGGAAAATGGGCGAGAATCGATTTGTAGCTGTCACCAGCAGCAACGCAGGTTGCTGCTAAAGGATGTGACGCTCACCTGGACGCTACGGCAACCAGGTGAGACAAGGATAAAGACCATCCAAGACGTTTCTCGTTAATCACATAGTGAATTAGTGATGTTTAGCTAAATGATTAACTGTTTTAATGATGCTACTTTTTAAATCTCTGTGTATGCTTGTTATCCAACGAGTAGCATTTCATCACTACTATTAACTGCGTGTTACACTGCAGATGATGCTGCCAAATTGAGCTTCCCACAAAGCCTTTTTTCACAGTGAAAAACATTTGGATAAATAAGAAACAGGTTTCATGTTCACTAGCTAAGGTACAGCCTGGATACAACTAGCTATGGTGTGGTACATCCTGGCTATGGTATGGTACATCCTGGATATAACTAGCTATGGTACATCCTGGATATAACTAGCTATGGTACAGCCTGGATATAACTAGCTATGGTACCGCCTGGATATAACTAGCTATGGTACAGCCTGGATATAACTAGCCATGGTACAGCCTGGATATAACTAACTATGGTACATCCTGGATATAACTAGCTATGGTACAGCCTGGATATAACTAACCATGGTACAGCCTGGATATAACTAGTTATGGTACAGCCTGGATATAACTAACCATGGTACAGCCTGGATATAACTAACCATGGTACCGCCTGGATATAACTAACCATGGTACCACCTGGATATAATTAACCATGGTACAGCCTGGATATAAAAACCATGGTACAGCCTGGATATAACTAACCATGGTACAGCCTGGATATAATTAGCCGTGGCAACACTGCTGTGTCATCTACATCGTTCAAATTAAGATAATTTAAACAGTTAGATTTGCACCATTTGATCTCTTTTTGCACTGTATCCATTGGGCATATTAGTAATGTTTTGGGAAATTAAATAATAGGGTTATGAATAATCCCAGTGAGCAATTCAACATGCTCATGTAAGCACTGATTTTTGGGGCATGAGTGAGATAGTAATATCCAGTTGTGATGTAGTCATTTTCTTTATGTTGAGGTTGACACATTTTCTCATAAATTGAGACCTGTTTATTCTGAGTCTTCATCACAATACAAAATACCTGAATGTATGGATTTAAAGTTATATTAAATCAAATATATGGTGTTGTTTTGAATTGGCCAAAGGGAAGGGTTGCATAAGTGTCCTTCCTAGAGTAAGAAAGAAAGTGACATTTGTAATCTATATGAGACCGTAGATGTGGAACTGTACTCCCCAATCCGAACAGACAGAGATACAGTGTGTCCCTGTAGTGCATGTGTCTATGCAGCTCTGGAATAAGGAAGTGATCTAGTCCTTACCTATCCTCTTAGCCTTGATGACGACATCATGTCCAATTCTATTTCCGATCTATTTTAGTGTCCCAGGCTTGTGAGGTTGTAAAGTCCTAGCACCCAGAACCAAATCAACTACTGGATTATGTATTTTAACATTTTAATGGGCTGTGATGAGAGACTAGCGGTTGTATAGTAATCCTATAGTATACAATTACATATTGTAGTACAGTATAGTAGCATTGTTTGTTGTACAGTCTGTGTGCTACCACTTTGTTCTAGTCCTATAGTGGGATTGAGTCTTTGTAGCTCTTCATGTTAGATTTTTGTAACTATGAATTAATCGGTGAAACTGCGTAATTAATTGGCCTAAATGTGGCTTAAAAACATCAGGGTCCGGAGGCAAGACTCAGTTATGCAATGCAACAAAGCTACAGTAGTTCTACATGCCAAATAGCATCATATTCCCTACGTAAGGCGCTGATCAGAAGTGGTGCACTATGGGAAATAGGGTGCCATTTAGGACATATCCTTTGGGTTTGTGTCATTAGGGTACCGGAGAGATGGAGAAAATAACTCTCTCTATTCGTCTTAATTATTTAGTCTTTTAGCCTAGTGTCCTTCTCCTTCCCCTTTTTTAGAATTGTTCGTTTTTATTTTATTGGCGCTGCACAAGATGACTGTGGAGGGAAATATTACCTGTCATAAAAGCATTGTCATTAATCATTTATTGAAACAATGATTTGTTTTTTCACAAATGATTTGAATTGTAAGATTGCTTTCTCTCCTCTAGCTGCTCATGTAGTTTCATAGTTGTAATTTCTCTGCAGCAACCAAATAAAGGTTAAAGGTTTACTTTCCGTTAGACACAGCGTTTCTTAAATGCAAAACTTTAAAAGTGATCTGTATCATTTGTCAGTTCATTTAAACGGCTCATTTAGATTTAACGTCTCATTCCAGCAGCCCTAGGCATATGGCAGACAGAATAATGTCTGGATACCCGGGTAGCAGGCAGCACTTCTCAAATAGCTGCCACAATAGTACTGTAAGAAAACGCTGAAAATGTTTAGACACAATTTATTGACTGAAAAATATTGCAGATGACGTGCTTTTTTTCTCGTCATGTTCCAAATACTATTATGATGTATTGGTAATTAGACCAGAGAATGTCATTTGCCAGTAGCTTTCATAATCATAGCTAGAGGAAACACTCATTTTGTGTATATTATCTTCTAAACTGTGTGTATAGAAAAACACAGTTGTAAAACATTTCTTTAAAATGTTATTTTATTCTTAATTTTTTTCAAATCAGAACAGAAATCATAATACATACAAACATACATGGACGTCATGGCCTGGTCTCTGCCCTTTGTAGGCGAGAAAGTGACAGAGATGCTGGTTAACGTGCTCAACATCTGTTCTGACGACAAGCTCATGTCTGAAGGTGACGACACATGCGAGGGTAAAAAAAAACTTAAGAACTTTAAAAAAAAAAATTATATTGACTTTCAATGTTATTGCAGATGACGTGCCTTGACGTGCCAGCAGAGGGAACATACATACATACAGTGCCTTGCGAAAGTATTCGGCCCCCTTGAACTTTGCGACCTTTTGCCACATTTCAGGCTTCAAACATAAAGATATAAAACTGTATTTTTTTGTGAAGAATCAACAACAAGTGGGACACAATCATGAAGTGGAACGACATTTATTGGATATTTCTAACTTTTTTAACAAATCAAAAACTGAAAAATTGGGTGTGCAAAATTCGGAATGATCCAATGTTGACCTAAATGACTAATGATGATAAATACAATCCATCCAATCCATTCCGAGATCCTCACTGAACTTCTGGAGAGAGTTTGCTGCACTGAAAGTAAAGGGGCTGAATAATTTTGCACGCCCAATTTTTCAGTTTTTGATTTGTTAAAAAAGTTTGAAATATCCAATAAATGTCGTTCCACTTCATGATTGTGTCCCACTTGTTGTTGATTCTTCACAAAAAAATACAGTTTTATATCTTTATGTTTGAAGCCTGAAATGTGGCAAAAGGTCGCAAAGTTCAAGGGGGCCGAATACTTTCGCAAGGCACTGTACCAGCTCCTCGGATCGGCCGGGCTAGAGTGGGCATCGAGCCAGGTGCCATGAAGCCGGCTCTACGCATCTGGTCTCCAGTGCGTCTCCTTGGGCCGGCGTACATGGCACCAGCCTTGCGCATGGTGCCCCGGTTCGCCTGCAGAGCCCAGTGTGGGCTATTCCACCTCGCTGCACTGGCAGGGCGACCGGGAGCATTCAACCAGGTAAGGTTGGGCAGGCTCGGTGCTCAAGAGCTCCAGTGCGCCTACACGGTCTGGTCTATCCAGTACCACTTCCACGCATCAGCCCTCCGGTGGCAGCTCCCCGCACTCGTCCTGAGGTGCGTGTCCTCGGCCCAGTACCACCAGTGCCGGCACCACGCACCAGGCCTACAGTGCGCCTCGCCTGTCCGCCGCTGCCGGAGTCTCCCGCCTGTCCGGCGCTGCCATAGCTTCCCATTAGTCCAGAGGCGCCAGAGCCCCTCAGTCCAGAGGCGACAGAGCTCCTGTGTCCAGTGCTGCCAGAGCCTTCCTCCTCTCCAGCGTTGCCGGAGCTGCCCGTCTGCCCAGCGCCGCCTGAGCTGCCCGTCTGCCCAGCGCCGCCTGAGCTGCCCGTCTGTCCAGAGCCGCTAGAGTCTCCCGTCTGTCCAGAGCCGCTAGAGTCTCCCGTCTGTCCAGAGCCGCTAGAGTCTCCCGTCTGTCCAGAGCCGCTAGAGTCTCCCGTCTGTCCAGAGCCGCTAGAGTCTCCCGTCTGTCCAGAGCCGCTAGAGTCTCCCGTCTGTCCAGAGCCGCTAGAGTCTCCTCTCTGTCCAGAGCCGCTAGAGTCTCCTCTCTGTCCAGAGCCGCTAGAGTCTCCCGTAAGCCAGGATCTTCCAGAGCCGCCAGTCAGCCAGGATCTTCCAGAGCCGCCAGTCAGCCAGGATCTTCCAGAGCCGCCAGTCAGCCAGGATCTGCCAGAGCCGCCAGTCAGCCAGGATCTGCCAGAGCCGCCAGTCAGCCAGGATCTGCCAGAGCCGCCAGTCAGCCAGGATCTGCCATAGCCGCCAGTCAGCCAGGATCTGCCAGAGCCGCCAGTCAGCCAGGATCTGCCAGAGCCGCCAGGATCTGCCAGAGCCGCCAGTCAGCCAGGATCTGCCAGAACCGCCATTTAGCCAGGATCTGCCAGAGCCGCCATTCAGCCAGAAACTCCCAGAGCCATCAACCAGCCTGAGCTACCTCTCAGTCCTGAGCTACCTCTCAGTCCTGAGCTACCTCTCAGTCCTGAGCTACCTCTCAGTCCTGAGCTACCTCAGTCCCGAGCTGCCCCTCAGTCCGGAGCTGCCCCTCAGTCCAGTGGGGCCCTTTGTTAGGGTTACTAGGCCAAGGTCGGCGGCGAGGGTCGCCACTCAAAGGACGCTAAGGAGGTGGACAAAGACTATGATGGAGTGGGGTCCACGTCCAGTGCCAGAGCCGCCACCGCGGACAGATGCCCACCCAGACCCTCCCCTATAGGTTTAGGTTGTGCGGTCGGAGTCTGGGGGGGGGGGGGGGGGGGGGGGGGGGGGTACTGTCACATTCTGACCATAGTTCTTTTGTGTTTTCCTTGTTTTAGTGTTGGTCAAGACGTGAGCTGGGTGGGCATCATATGTTGTGTGTCTGGTTTGTCTATTTCTATGTTTGGCCTGGTATGGTTCTCAATCAGAGGCAGGTGTTAGTCATTGTCTCTGATTGGGAACCATATTTAGGTAGCCTGTTTTGTGTTGGGTTTTGTGGGTGATTGTTTCTTGTCTTGGTGTCTATGCACCAGATAAGACTGTGTTCGGTTTTCACATTTATTGTTTTGTAGTTAGTTCATGTTAAGTGTCTCTTATTAAAGAACATGAACTCTAACCACGCTGCGTTTTGGTCCGCCTCTCCTTCCCAGGAAGAAAGCCGTTACAGAGAGAACACAAACCCTGTGACATTTAGAGAGGAAACATGAGGTCATTTCATACCTCACGTAAAAAGCTGATTAAATATTGTGTCAATTTAAAGGCACTGGGAAATGAGGTCGTTACAACAAAAACACAGTCTCAGTGGCAGAATAAATTAAACTCATCACAAAACCGGAGAGCAGCATCTGTCCGGTGAAGTCCACAAAGCAAATATTGCACACAAACAGTTATCACCTACAGCATGGTCAAGGAAGTAAACACTTTAGACAGTTTACTAAACAACTGCTGATTTAGAACCACAGAGTTACTGCAAGTCAGCTCAAAGTCAACAGGATCACTTCTATTCCAGCACAAAATATATTTAAACATCAAATCAACAAGGCTATATATGCTAAGTTTAATACACTGAAAACAAACTTAAAGATACCATCCTTGTCATAGAAGACCATGTGGCGCAAGTAAAATATATTTATATTTTTTACTCACCTGGTTTATAGACTAGTTGAACACTAATCCCCTTAGCCATGGTATATTGGCCTTATATTACAAACCCCAGAAGTGCCTTTGTAATGACTAAGAAAATAAATACAGAACCCCCCCAAGGGAGGCTCCTGATGACCCAACAGCACTGGAGGGTGGAGCGGGCGGGAGGCAGGAGGCGGAGCAGAGGTCCGGCAGGCCGGTTTGACAGGGTCGTGGAATGACCCGACATTCTGCGTCAAGGTCCAGTGGTTCTGTTCGGGAGTCGACCCCGGGATCGGGGAGCGGGACGATCCGGACAGTTACGGTGGAATGCCTGAATCATCTCTGGGTCGAGGATGTCCTGGTTGGGGACCCAGGACCGGTCTTCAGGCCCATAACCTTTCCAGTCCATTAGATAGTGGATGCGACCTCAGGCGTTTGGGATCAAGGGTGGCCTGAATGGCGTAGGCAGGTTCCCCTCTGACGTCAAACGGTGTGGGTAGAGACTGGAGGCTGAATAGGACTGTAGGTGTCCGGTTTTAACAGAGACACATGGAAGGACGAGGAGATTTTATACTGACGGGGTAACTAGAGGCGGTACGTGATAGGGTTGATGCGATGGGTTATATTGAAGGGACCAAAGAAGCGAGGACGTCTGTGGTAGAGCCACACACGCTGTCCGGGGTGAAAGAGTGGCATACGTCGGCGGCGTCTGTCGGCAAAGCCTTTCTGGCTATTAGAGGCTTCTTGCTTTCTCCCATACCAGCTCACTACGCCGAAACCAGTCATCGACATCTAGGACAGTATCAGTCTCTGCCTCCCAGGGAAACATGGGTGATTCGTAACCAAGTACACACTGAAATTAAGTAAGGTGGAGGGATGAATGCATGAGTGAGTTTTGAGCATATTCGGTACAGGCCATATACGGACTCCAGTCATGTGGAGAGGCAGAACATTGTTGGCGGAGGTACTTCTCTATTTCTTGGTTCAGGTGTTCCGTCTGCCCATTGGTCTGGGAATGGTACCCGGAGGAGTGGCTGTGGGCGACCCCCAGTCGGTCACAGAACGCTCGCCACACCCGGGAGACAAACTGGGGCCCGCGGTCAGAGATGATGTCCTCCGGAATCCCATACAGACGGAACACTTGCTGGAACATACACTCAGCCAATTCCATGGTGTTAGGTAAATGAGGAAGACGACACATTTTTGAAAAACGGATGGTGGTATTAACATAGGATTCAGGAAGGTCTGAGGATGTCAACAGCTATGTGGGACCAGGGTCTGTGAGGGATTGGCAAAGGTTGAAGCTTACCGGAAGGGAGATGATGAGGGCTTTTGGTTTGGGCGCAGACTGGACAGGAGAGTACGTAATCCCTTACATCGGATGCCAGTGAGGACCACCAGAACTTACGGGCTAGTTCGGTGGTTCGTGTAATGCCTGGATGTCCTGACTCCAAGGACGTGTGACACCATTGTATCAGTTGGGGTCTAACAGCTGCTGGTACGTAACTCCTCCCAGCTGGTGTCTCAGGAGGAGCTGGGTCTGAGGTTAGGGCTTCTTGTATGGCAGAGTGAACCTCCCACTGTACCGGTCCCATAATGCAAGAGGAAGGAAGAATGGATGTAGGGTCTGAATTACTGGTCGGAAGGTCAAACTGGCGGGAGAGAGCATCAGCTTTTACATTTTTCTTTCCAGGGATGTAAGTAACATGAAAATGGAAGCATGTGAAGAAGAGCCCAGCGGGCTTGTCTGGAGTTTAACCTCTTGGCCCCTCTGATATATTCCAGATTACGATGATCTGTTAGGACGAGAAAGGGATGTTGTGCTCACTCCAACCAGTGGCGCCACTCCTTGAGGGCCAGCTTGATGGCGAGTAGTTCTCTGTTCCCCACATCGTAATTCCTCTCAGCGGAGGATAACTTCCTGGAGAAGAAGGCACAGGGATGCAATTTTGGAGGTGTTCCCACCCACTGAGAGAGTATGGCTCCTAATCCTACTTCGGAGGCATCCACCTCCCGGGTAAGAGGAAGGGCCGGATCAGGTTGGCGAAGGACAGGAGCTGAGGTGAAGAGGCGTTTCAAGTTGTTGAAAGCAGTCAGGGCGGTATCAGTCCATTGAAGGGTCCGGGTCTTTTGGCTGGTAAGGGCAGTGAGGGGAGCGGCAGTAGAACTGAAGTTCCGAATGAACCGGCGATAGTAGTTGGAGAACCCAATTAAATGTTGGAGTTCCTTAACCGTGGTGGGTTTGGGCCAGTTACTGACGGCGGGAACTTTGTTCTCATCCATGCTGACCCCTCCAGGTGTCAGTACGAAACCGAGGAAGTTTAGAGGTTGCATGGAAGGTGCTCTTTTCAGTCTTCACATAAAGGTTATGGTCAAGGAGCTGTTGAAGAAGCTTTACACATGCTGTATGTGTTCCTTCAGGGAGTTGGACTATATCAGGATGTCATCAATGTAGACGATGAGAAAGCGGTTGATCATATCCAGGCAAATCCTGTTCATAAAGGATTGGAAGACAGCGGGGGCATTAGTAAGGCCGTAGGGCATGACCAGGTATTCATAGTGCCCTCGTGCTTTGATAAAGGCCGTCTTCCATTCATTGCCTTCAAGTATAGGGACAAGGTTATATGCACTTCGCAGGTCGAGTTTTGTATAGATGTTGGCAGGGCCCACTTGTTCAAGGGTCGCTGGGATCAGAGGAAGAGGTTATTGGTCGTGACGTCATTCAGGGAATGGTAATCAATACATGGACAGAGACCACCGTCCTTTTTTACAATGAAGAAGAAGCTGGACGCAGCTGGGGAAGAAGGATGAATGAAACCGTTTAAGAGTTTCATCAATGTAGTTCTCCAATGCCTCATTTTCCGGGATAGATAGGGGGTAAACACAGCCCTTCGGTGGGGACACTCCAGGGAGTAAGTCAATAGAACAGTCCCCTGGGCGATGTGATGGCAGAGTGGAGGCCTTGATTTTGCTGAAGACATTGCTGCACTGGGCGTATACAGATGGTACTGTCCTGGTCTTCTACCAGCTTCACCAGCTCCACCACATTGGTGGCACTGCAGAGGCAGAGGCCTCAATGGTGGTGGCTCTGCAGGGTAGGCTGAGACAACTGGTGAAGCTGTTAATCCTTAAGAGGGTGTTAATCCTTAAGAGAGGGGTGACAGGTGTTAAATCAATATCAAGCTCTTGTACTAGCTGGTGAGCGATAAAATTACCTGCTGCTCCCGAATCTATCAAGCCCCCTACGTACTTAGTATCCCCCTTCACGGTTATCAATACTGGGATGGAGAATTGCTTCTGGGAGATATTTAGAAATAAGGACACGCCTACCTTCATGGCAGCGGAGGGACCCTTCTCATCTCTCCGTTGGGGGCGAACAGGGCAATGGCTGAGTAGATGATATTTCCCTCCACAGTATAGGCAGAGCCCTTCTTGGATCAGCCTTTGACGTTCAATACACGGGGAAGAGCTTGGCCCAACTGCATGGGCTCTGGAAGACTCGGGATGATGGAATCATGGAAAGAGAAGGTTTCGGGTTCCTGGGTGGCAGAGTTTTTCAGCGGTCGGAGATGAGGTGGTCGATGGAGATGGACATACGAATGTATTGATTTAAATCCTGAAGGTCACCTCTACAGGCCAGCTCCGCCTGAAGCAGCCTCACTCCATCCACTCCTTGCAGCCATAGTGAGGAACTCGAGGGCATACTGGCAGCTGAATTGCATCCTTGTGAAGTTCTATGAGGAGGTCTCCTATAGGACGACCGGAAGGAGAGTGATCAAATGGTGGTGGCCCAATCCAGGGCTTTGCCTGTGAGTAGAGACAACAAAATCAATCCTGCTCTTGTTGGTGGCGAAGTTAGTGAGGTTGTGCTCAATGTATTTGCTGCATTGCATCAGAAATCCCTGACATTTCCCAGGTGAACCGTCATATTTTCCAGGCATGGATATGAATGAAGGAGGGCTATGGGTTACGATACCTGGCATTGGAGGAGTAGGGATAGGCTGGTGGAGAAGATGGCAGATTTCCTCCATAAGCTCCTCTGCTGGGTTAGGCGCCGCAGTATCTCCGCTAAATCCATTCGGTTTTTAGTGATATAGTGATACTGTGTGATATACCACGGCTTTCAGCCAATCATCATTCAAGGCTCAAACTACCCAATTTATAAAGAGAATCAAGTCAAAACCACAAGTCCAAATCCCCATCGCCATCCATGGTTTAGGAAAGGGCTGATTTTGGAAGCAATATACTGCAGGACATCAACACAAGCAGAGCAGAAACAGACACGTTTTTCAGAAGATGGCGTTTTGCAAAGGAAATTATTTGATTGGCCTGAAGCCAAATCCAAACAGGCCTCCCTTGGGGGGGCGTTTTGCTACACCAGGACAACCCACAGTTGAGCTCAGCTCAACGCTGATTGGCAAATAATTTTATAATTTGTTTATCAAGGAAGGCCAAATATTTGCTGGCATCAATCAATCAAATGGTACAGCGGCAACATGTGATACTCTTTTGGTCCAGACAGCATCAGATACATGGTCGACACATACTGAGACAGAGGGGCACTGTTTTCCTCGCTCGGGTGATTATTCTGGTGAGATTCAGCCACTTGCGAATTGACAGATTATTATGAAAACACAGGGAGAGACAAAATATACAATATTTTATCATTTAAATGTTTTTATTGGTCAAATATTTGGGAAAGCCTGGCTTCCCTTGGCATCCACGAACGCACGCCACTGTTGGTCAGTCTATCATGGAAAGAGAAGGTGTTCCTAATGTTTAGTACACTCAGTAAATATATATATATATATATATATATATATATATATACACACACACACACACAGTTGAAGTCGGAAGTTTACATACACCTTAGCCAAATACATTTAAACTCAGTTCCTGACATTTATCCTTGTAAAATTCCCTGTTTTAGGGGAGGTAGGATCACCACTTTATTTTAAGAATGTGAAATGTCAGAATAATAGTAAAGAGAATGATTTATTTCAATGTTTATGTTTCCAAACTATTTGGTACAATTTATGCAATTGCATAAAATCTATTATGTTATTTCTATGTGAAATAAACACTTGCATAGTTATATTTGATGATGATGGTGATACCCATTTCAACACATAACTTCAAACAATATGTCTTTGTTATGTTTGTATCTGGCATATTGGACGAGAGTCTACCCTTACCTCCGTGTTAAACTATGGCCGGGATACCATCAAATGCAGGTTGTCTAGAAGCGCACAGTGTTTTACATTGAAAGCTAATTTCCACCTGAAAATAGCTTTCAATTGGAAATTATCATCTGACATTCGCAGCATTTACCATGAATGCGAGCTTCACAAACGCCGGGGAAATTGTTGGTAGTGCAGCGCTGCAACGCGCCTTGGATTGCATCCTGGCCTATGTAAAAAAAGGCCCAGTTCTGCTGTCACACAGCATCACACTACACATTGGGATTGTCTCCTACTGGGCATGCTGACATGCTGGCGTGGTACTGAGCCGCTGGGGCTCTGCAGACATAATGTGAGTTTATCAGAGGGAACGCTAGGGGTCAGTGGCAGCAGTGTGTGAGTCACAGTCAGCCCACTCATCTCTGTGCCTTCTCCTTCACTCTGTCTTCTCTTTCTCTGTGCCTTCTCCTTCACTCTGTCTTCTCTTTCACTGTGCCTTCTCCTTCACGCTGTCTTCTCTTTCACTCTGCCTTCTCCTTCACTCTGCCTTCTCCTTCACTCTGCCTTCTCCTTCACTCTGCCTTCTCCTTCACTCTGCCTTCTCCTTCACTCTGCCTTCTCCTTCACTCTGCCTTCTCCTTTACTCTGCCTTCTCCTTCACTCTGCCTTCTCCTTCACTCTGCCTTCTCCTTCACTCTGCCTTCTCCTTCACTCTGCCTTCTCCTTCACGCTGTCTTCTCCTTCACTCTGCCTTCTCCTTCACTCTGCATTATTAATATACATTATTGATGCCCTTGATTAGGATGAGCAAAAATAAATAATGAATATACTGGCTATATTGTATGCTCCCCAAATGTTAGAAAATGATATTATTTTATACTAATGCAATTGCTGAAGAGAAAAGGTAGGGGTTTTCAATACCTTTCAATAACGGCACTGAGCCTTTTTCTAAAATGTTTTATGAGTTGGAGAACACATTGGGAGCAATCTTAGAAACTTCCTCCATTCAGAATCCTTTCGGATCCTTAGTATGCGCTTATGGACTGCCCTCTTCAATTCAAACCACATGTTTTCAATAAATCATTAAAATAATGAGCTATATTGTACACTCCAAAAAATTGGGAAATTATATTATTTATTTGGAAAAATCTAAATTTTGCAATGGTCATCTCAGTTTCCGGACTTGAAACCCATTGAAAACTTGTGGTTTGAATTAATTTGTGCAGTCCATAGGAGCACGTATCTGGAAGGATTCTGTATTGAGAAATGGTTTAAGATCCCTTCCAATGTGTTCTCCAACTCATATTTTTCTTAGAAAAATCTCAGTGCCATTATTCTCGCAAGGTGAGATATTAAAAGGTATTGAAAACAGGGGTGTCAATATTTTTTACCCCTAAATGTTTGAGAAAAAAAAAACATTACTTCTCTCAGAAATTGTAATAGTATAAATAATATAATTTCCCAATTTTTTGAAGTATACAATATAGCTCAGTAGTTGAATGATTTATTTTAAGCAGTCATTTTTGTTCATCTTAAAAAAGGTAGTCAATAATTTTGAACCCCACTGTAAATACCTTGACACGAAATAATCTGGTAAATGTAACGTCATATTTCAACGTTACAGAAGCTTAGAGGGGTACGACTGTCAGCATTCTGTGAAGGGGAATGTGTCACTGTCAGGACCCACTACAATCACTGTGGTGTATGAGCATTGTGGCGTCTGGATATAATGCTAATGGTGTGTGACTAAACACCAAGTGCATGATGGGAACGGAATAGTGGCGTACACATTTAGGGAAGGTCTGGTTTGCGTGATGATGTCAGCACAACTGTCCCTGTCGCTTTTGATCGACATTAAACAACTGAAACAGATATCATGTTTTGCAGAGCTTTGTGTTCTCATTGCAGACAATTACCCTGTGCACTTATGATCATCCAAACTCCATGGGCATGGTAACAATGAAGAAAATGCATGACATAGAGATACAATATGTTTATATCTCAGTTACTGGGATTGATGGCTGTTTTTGAGGTGTTTTTATTCTTTAAAATTAAGTGTCATTTTGTCCCAATTAGATTAGATTGCTTCAAAAAGTTGCTTGGAAACCTTGGTAACCATCATTTAACCTTTATTTTTATTATTATAAAAACATGTTTTTTTAACCTTTATTTATACAGGTACATGAATTAACAAACTGAAATACTATATGTATTTACAATGACAACATGTCATTAGTCTAGATTTGAGTTGTTATATAATGTAACGTGTTTCATAACTCACATTTCACATTTTTAACAAAAAAAAGTGTGTCTCTCACTTCTTCCTGTGGCAGCAGAAAGTCTAGCTTGCTTGCTGAACATTGTCATACTCCTGTGGTCTGTAGAGTATTGGACACCAGAAATCTGGCTGATGAAGAAAGTATGGATTAATCAAACAGTACTTTAGTAACTTACATATACTGTATCTATTGTTGTACTGAGAAATTAATCTGCACTTTTTCCCTGGGACAAATTATGACAATGTGCAGTACTGTAGGCCACATAAGAACATCTATGTAATATACAGTATTATACCATTCTAAGGTCTCCATCAATGTTTATCAATGATCTCTGAATTATACAGACCTTCTTGATGAGGGATCTCAGACTGCTTTCCTCAGCTTTCCTGTTCCCTTTCTTTCTTGATCTCTTCTTCAGGATCTTAGCATGCAGAAACTCCACCCTCTCCTCAGCATTGGTGGAGAAGAACTGCTCACACACCACGAGCCTGATCTGTGTGAGCTTGGCAGACATCAGGGACATGCTGAGAAGGGCAGCTAGTAACACAACCAGAGGCAGGATGGAGTCATGGAGTACTAATCTAGGTTTAGGAAGGCAACTCTTCTCAAAGATGGACACCTGGTAGGAGAAATCCCTCCTGTTGATCTCCTCTGAAATGGGGACACCAATAATGGTCATGTCTTCCTGAAACAACAATTGTTCAGTAGAGCAACAGGGTTATAGACTAGTGGCTAGATTGTATTGAATTAATTAAGACAGTATCTTGTTGTGTGCTTTATTAACATAGATACTTACGTTTATGTTCATAATCAAAGGAACATGAAATGGCTCTAGCTCATGAAGTCGCGTTCTGATGACCTCAACAAACCAGAACATGAGTACATCAACACCTATGAACAAGACCCAGGCTAGACAATGGGTGAACACTGGGAAACTGAATTTCAGTATGGCTTTCCCTTCCGTGACCCTGAGTCGAGGGGAAGGGATGGTGATGTAGCGTCTAGCCTCCTTCGGTGTGAGGGGGAGCACTGGAGGCCTTCCTTCTGCCTTCTGCTTCTCATCAAAATGTATGAATGTCCTGGTTATGTACACGTTTTCATATTTCTTGTCATGGCAATATCTCCTCAAGTGCAGCACTGTGAAGCCCATCAGCAGGAGGAAACTGAAGGCAGGGAAAAGTCTCTGACTTACAGAGGACAGCGTGTCCACCGCGGCCCAGACGCTCTTTGCAGTTCCATTTAGAGTCCTCTCAGCTTCAACCAGCCTCTCCCTCAACTTCTCAGAGTCTCCTCTGGACGTGACCTCCAGATCAGAAACCAACTCCGCCACCCCGAAGTCTGTGAACGCTCGGAGTACGTCGCCAACCCATCTCAACATCCTGACGTAGTTACAGAGCGGCGTGGTGTCGATGGACACCCTCTTGGCCTGCAGGTTGCACACCATACTCCTACTGAGCCCTGTGATGTTCTCCAGCGTGTTCTGGACGTTCTTGAGAACCACCAAACTTGTCCCGGCGGTGATGAGAACGTTCCGGCCCTGCCTCATCCCACAAGACAGCACAAACAGAACCCCAAAGCACCGCACCCTCTTAGAGAGGAACAGAGAGGCCCCCACTGCCACCCAACAGGAGCTTGCTATCCCAGCAGCCACCATCAGGCCGTACTGCAGGACATAGAGCAGGTAGAGGAGGAGGAAGGAGCTCAGGATGAGACTGAAGGTGAGACAGATGATCAAGAGGACTGATCGGTTTCTCCAGCCCTGCCTGGTGTTTGTTGTGTACAGGTCTGCAGCAGCGGACCAGGAGTGATACAGGGCTTGTTTCAATTGAGGGCAAGTAGTTTTCATCATTGATGAAACAGTACCTGAGAAAGGAAGAAGGACAAATATCTGTGTGATAATACTGTAAAATCCTCGGAAATTCCATTACTGAAATGGTCTCAGACTAAGTGGCAAAAAAGAAGACTGAATGTATCCAAAATAAACATGTAATTCATAGGTTAGAACTGTGTCCTTTCCATTTAACCATGTAATTTCTTGGTAAATATCTGGTCATTTATTTATGTAAAATAAGGTACCTAAGCACACTGAAAAAAAAGATCAAAACAACTGTCATGATGTTGGCCTCTTTGGGTATAGCAAACCCATCCACCTCTCCCTGCTTCCTTCTTGCCTCCTTTAACTAGGCTGCTGTGGTCAGAGGTCGTAAATTCCTGAGAATACCCTGCCACACAGTAGAGAGAGAGTAAGTTTTCATAGAGGACAAAGGAAATCCTTCCACCTCACAGAACTTGAGGACGAACAAATTTCATGTTCCAGAGAAAGTATAAAAGATCGGTGAAGAATCCAGCTACGAACTGGTCCATCTGTCACAACTTGGGAAGCTCATGGAAGACGGTGTGGCACATTACCATAACGTTGTTTATGTAATAGCCTCAGATATGAGGTTTAAATCTAATTGTTGTATAAGATGAATGAGTGAGTATGATACTGTTTACACTATTTTACAATGTGATTTTGGATGTTTAATGAAGGTCAACTCAAAAAGGGAATTGGATTTTAACTAAATCAGAGGACCGTCCCTGAGCCCAGTTAGAGTCAGACATCCTGGGACAGCCTTTTCTGCCATTCCAAATAAAAACCCCACTCGGGTTTTCGATCAGCAGACCAAGCTTACCTCAATTACGAGATGGCTAAAGGTTGCAGACCATGTTTTTCTCCAATAGGAGGACAAAGGTTGTAGACCATTGCTGAATCTTTTAACCATGCCACTGTTAAACTCTTAGACTATCGATACCGACAGAATAAGAACAAGTCTTTGATATTGATTACTAGTCTGCAGCTAGGAATTTGGCATCATTGAACGTGAAGAACAACAACCCCCGAAACAAGCATTCTATAACGAATGTCACTCTGAACAATCCCCTCTAACCACAACCGATAGAGAGAGGGAGAGAGATGGACAATTTTACAAAATAAATGAACTTTTCACCAGCGATCAAGACGACACACTGAGCGTAAATATATATATTGATTGCAATTGTTCCTGAATGAGTGAGCATTCATGTGCAAAGGATTAGCATTTCAATTGTTATAATTATCACTTTGTAGTCACTTCTTAGTCGACCCCCACTTCCCCTTTTGTCTAACAAGCCGCCATGCCGGTTTAGCCCACTAGGGCACATTCTCCTATCATTACATTTACCTTGTTTGTTTGTTTGTTTATGCATTTCTGTGAATTACTTAGTTAGTAATAAATAAATGATTTAACACAATTGATGTATGGATGACTCATATTGAAGACTGGGTTCGTGCAGATAACCAACCATTTACAACGTTTTGAATGAGACTAACGTGAGATAAAGTAAATAATTCATTCATTCGAAGACTAATTGATCAGATAAAATAATCTGAATAGTTAATTAGTTACGTGATTAATCAGTTGATCGTGTAGTAACTAATTACAGAGAATCTTTGATAAAAACTATCAGTCTTCAGTTAATGATAGTAAAGACACGACACAACCAACCAGGCATTCAGAAAGAATAATCAAACAATCTATTAATATCAAGAGGACTGAGATGTGCCTGAAATCCAAGAGGATAAATACATATGATTTCATTTGATTTATCATTTCCATAAACATTTTGGGTAAAGTTTAGCATAACATATAGTTAGAGGGAACCAAAAGTAGCTTTAAAGCTAGAGTGACTGTTGACTATCTTGGGCAGACACTGGTGTGTCCAACCTTATACATTAAACATAGTTTTTCACAACCATCCACCAATACTTTGGAAAGCATTACTAGAGCCTCACAAATTCAGCATTATCACAACACAGTGTCTCCCTTACCTGCTCGTCCTGTGTGGTATGTCTGTATAGTAGACTATGTGAAATGATAAGCAGAACTCTCAAGCTTTCATACCAATTTTAACCTCAACACTTACTCATTTCCCATTTAAAATTTCAGAACTTAGTCACCTCCCAGTTATCATCGTGGTGTCGCTCACTTAACTGTCTAACCACACTACAGGAGTTCATCTCAACAAACACGTGAAGAATAAACTCAAAATACAGTACTGTCATTGTTGAAGTAAAGTATTTTGTGATAGTTAGTTAGTTAGTTATTTAACCACCTAACTAACTAACATACTTAATTACTTACTTACTATTCAAGTAGTACAACCTTCAATATAAGGAGCATAGAGCATTGTTGGTCATTCCAACATACCACTCTACACAGCTGAGTAGGTGGTGTTAGTTAACAGTAAAATAGGAACTTTCTTTTTAGTTCTGTAGTAAAATGTATTCCTGGCTCTCTCCAAAAGTATAGGTTGTTCTTTCATCTGTACTGTTGCCAAATCATTTTGTGGAAGCACAACTTTGCACTCATATGAGGGGAAGTGGAACTGACTGCTACTTCTTGTCTCTTAACTTCCCCCAGCTTGACCTAAGTCTTGATTTGTTCACATGCTGTATACATTTCTGAAAGACAAAATATTTGTAGCGTAGACTGTAGAATAGGTAGGAACCATTAGTGGGCCACAAAGTTTGTGACCAAGTTAATACTTGCCAGACAGTTTGTTATTGTAAAAGACAATGGGTTTTTATTTTTACTCCCAACCTACCTGGAGAAATAAAGATAGTAATTTGTGAAACAACCTACCTGGAGAAATAAAGATAGTAATTTGTGGAACAACCTACCTGGAGAAATAAAGATAGTAATTTGTGGAACAACCTACCTGGAGAAATAAAGATAGTAATTTGTGGAACAACCTACCTGGAGAAATAAAGATAGTAATTTGTGGAACAACCTACCTGGAGAAATAAAGATAGTAATTTGTGGAACAACCTACCTGGAGAAATAAAGATAGTAATTTGTGGGTGTTGTGGAACAACCTACCTGGAGAAATAAATATAGTAATTTGTGGAACAACCTACCTGGAGAAATAAAGATAGTAATTTGTGGGTGTTGTGGAACAATCTACCTGGAGAAATAAAGATAGTAATTTGTGGGTGTTGTGGAACAACCTACCTGGAGAAATAAAGATAGTAATTTGTGGATGCTGTGGAACAACCTACCTGGAGAAATAAAGATAGTAATTTGTGGATGCTGTGGAACAACCTACCTGAATGAATAAAGACAATAGTTTATGGATGTTTTGGAACATGAAATAGTCATGGCCAGATATCTAAAAATGCTTTTGTATGTTGATACTGTTCACTGGTACTCAGTGTCGGTGTAATATCCATTTTTTATTTGAAAAATAACTTACATAAATCTCTGTACTCAACCATACTTCACCAAGACATAGCCTTGGCAGAAACACATTGCACCAAAACAAAAGAAAGAAAAGGCATTCAAAGGGGTAAATAACATGTCTTTGTCATCATGTGAGACATTATTCCTATTCCAAAATATTGTATTCATCTATTTGAGTTTGCTTGTTTTATTCAAATTTCTAATATGTACAATGTAAATCAAAAATGAAAGTATATAGCCTCAAGATATTGGACGGACATTAGAATGTATTGGTTTAACATGGAAAAGGAATAATGTCTCAGTTTATTTTCATTCAGACATAACTGTAAGATTCTTATACCTCCCATACACAAGAAGCATTTATAATTACTAAAAATTAAATAAAAAAAAAACTGGTCTTGGCTTGTAAATAAACTAATAAAAATAGGAAATAAATGTCCTTTTCACAAAAACAAAAAAACAAAATTCATATAGTGTGGCAACATCCCATGTTGTTTGACCTTGTGTTTTACTCGTCCTCACAAACAGTGCCTGAACTACACAGCAATATACAGTACATAAGTTGTATGTTTGCCGCTTCTTGCTTGGATATAAATATCCGTCTTGCTGTACCAATACAGATTATTTTTGCATGTTAGTTAACAATACTGAAATAAAATACACTTGCAACCACAACTTTTTTGTCAATCTCCAATGAATATAAAATATTTTTCCTTGTCATTCTTTAAAAAAAAGTGGAAATAAAATATGATCTAGGGGTTGGTGGAATGTTTTGTTATAACGTTTTAATAGTCTGGCCATGAAAGCAACTAATTAATTTGCTGTAGAATTCAATTGAAGGTGAGGGGGGAAAAGTAACTAAGTTGACATGCACTGTACAAGAAACTGCAAAACTCCCAAACATCCTCTTTATCAAAACATGCTGAGTTACTTTAAGGTGTGCCCAAGCCATGTTGCAGAAAATCCTTTTCAACATGCTTGTTAAACAAATCAAATCCCCCCCCCCCCCAAAAAAAATACATATTGAAACGATACAGAGCTGTAAAAGGACCAACAGTCCTGAAACTCTGGACAATATCAGGGGGATGCCCTGGGACAAGGGAGAGAAAGAGACGTGTACAATTTGCACATAATGTTTATCTTTATAAGGCTTGTAAACCTTTACAATGAAATAAATAATTTACATTTATTTTCATCATCACTTTGTCACATAAACAGTTTTTTTAGATAAATAACTCCAAAAGTTTTTATTTTAGTTTCTCTTACTGTATGTCTGCCAAACACAGACTTATGTTATGGATGGTCTAAAGAATGATAAACAATGTGTCTTTTTTTATCACGCTGTTGCATTCACTCCCCTTTGAAAACCATGCACTAGTGAAATTTATATTTAAAAATAATATAAATTGTTGAAAATGGCTGATGTGTTTTATTTGTTTTTCTTCATCTTTTTTTGCAAGTCGCAGCCTCAAGAAAATAATTTTATTTTATTTTTTTCAGCTAAATTTTTGTCCATGCAAAAAAATCATTAATTTTTTTATTTTTTATCTTCATTTAAATTTCATACAATATATCAACAGAGAAATAATAATGTTAAGTCATAAAAGTTAGTCTTGTTGTGGGTTCTGATCAATAGATGCTGGAGTGTCGATAGTACAGTAGCCACTTCTGTATTTCCTTTAGTAACTTTAGTATTGTCTCTCTGGTGTGATCTACTACCTATAGGTATTTATATAGGGCCTCATATTCGGAGTTTGAGCTCTCCTATTGCAATGATCCTCATAGTTCCATTTACATATCTAGCTAGGTCTGTTGGCGTGGCGTGACCAAGCTTCTGGACAGGACAACACTGTCAGTCACCCCTTCAGGTATACAAGTACATCGACAATAAAACAAACAAAAAACAAAATAATTAATTAAAAACTAAAACATGTATTTTTCATTCGAAAAGGGCTTCTGTAGAACTCATCGAGCGGGTTCCCAGTTTCGACCCCCATGGCTTAAGATTGGATGAAAACCTGGAATCGCTCGATTTAGAGACAATTCCTGGTGCTAAGGAGTCCGTTACGGCCTTCCAATCTGAGCTGGCGCTCCGACCCGGCCGAGGGAGCGACGCTCGCTACGCACAATGTGTGCGACATTTTGCTCAAAACACAAGATCACGTTTGCACCCCTAGAAACAGGCTCAGAAGACACAACATCAAGCATGCAGTGTAACCGGGGGGCGTGACCGGTCTGTCGCAGCTTGTTTAATCTCAACACTGGGTGCTGCTGCTACAACAATGCTATCAGTCCACACACTGCTATGACCGGCTATCCAATGACGTTTGGGAAGCTCTTCTTGTCAAGGGGGCCAAGGTAGGGTCCACCAATGAGGAAGGAGGAAAGAGCTTGAACCAGCCAATCACCATGTTAGACAGGTCCAGCTCATCTAAAAGTATCTGAACTGCTCCCATAAAGGATTTATGGTCCATGCGTCCGTAGTCTCCCCATACGATGATCTGTGGAGAAGAGGGTTTATTAGACATGTTATTATAATATGTTAGAGGCCTGCATTTGTTTAGAAAGTATGTGTGAACTGTGAAGTATTTATCAAGGCCTTGTAGAACGTAGAAGTTTACCTGTAGAACTTTCCCTCCAGGAGCCTCTTCGAAAGGCAGTTGCTGCTGGTAAAGGGGATCCAAGGTTTTTCTTGCTACTTTTGTTTTCTTTTTGGCTATGCAGGCTCCGTTTTCCAAAAGATACACTTTTACATATGGTGCTATGAAGAGAGAGAGAGAGAGACAGAATAGTTACAATACTATTGGCAGCATTGTCAATTGGTTCAAGCGCTAGTTACCGTAGTGACCAGTTTGTACTAGCATGAGGTTCGGGGCTGTGGGTTCTATTCTATTCCACTCAAATACAGGATACAAAAAATGTATGTATTTGCGGTACTGTAAGTAGCTTTGGATATGCAGTTGAAGTCAGAAGTTTACATACACTTAGGTTTAAGTCATTAAAAATATTTTTTTGTTTTGGCAAGTCGGTTAGGACATCTACTTTGTGTATAACACAAGTCATTTTTCCAACAATTGTTTACAGACAGATTATTTCACTTATAATTCACTGTATCACAATTCCAGTGGGTCAGAAGTTTACATACACTAAGTTGACTGTGCCTTTAAACAGCTTGGAAAATTCCAGAAGCTTCTGATAGGTTAATTGACATCATTTGAGTAATTGGAGGTGTACCTGTGGATGTATTTCAAGGTCTACCTTCAAACTTAGTGCCTCTTTGCTTGACATTATGGGAAAATCAAAAGAAATCAGGCAAGACCTCAGAAAATAAATTGTAGACCTCCACAAGTCTGGTTCATCCTTGGGAGCAATTTCCAAACACCTGAAGCTACCACGTTCTTCTGTACAAACAATAGTACGGAAATATAAATACCATGGGACCACACAGCCGTCATACCACTCAGGAAGAAGACGCGTTCTGTCTCCTAGAGATGAATGTACTTTGGTGCGAAAAGTGAAAATCAATCCCAGAACAGCAGCAAAGGATCTTGTGAAGATGCTCGAGGAAACAGGTACAAAAGTATCTATATCCACAGTAAAACTAGTCCTATGTCGACATAACCTGAAAGGCCGCTCAGCAAGGAAGAAGCCACTGCTCCAAAACCGCCATAAAAAAGCCAGACTACGATTTGCAACTGCACATGGGGACAAAGATCATACTTTTTGGAGAAATGTCCTCTGGTCTGATGAAACAAAAATAGAACTGTTTGGCCATAATGACCGTCGTTATGTTTGGAGGAAAAAGGGGGAGACTTGCAAACCAAAGAACACCATCCCAACCATGAAGCACGGGTGGCAGCATCATGTTGTGGGGGTGCTTTGCTGCAGGAGGGACTGGTGCACTTCACAAAATAGATGGCTTCATGAGGGAGGAAAATTATGTGGATATATTGAAGCAACATCTCAAGACATCAGTCAGGAAGTTAAAGCTTGGTCGCAAATGGTTCTTCCAAATGGACAATGACCCCAAGCATACTTCCAAAGTTGTGGCAAAATGGCTCAAGGACAACAAAGTCAAGGTATTGGAGTGGCCATCACAAAGCCCTGACCTCAATCCTATAGAACATTTGTGCGAGGAGCAAGGAGGCCTACAAACCTACTCAGTTACACCAGCTCTGTCAGGAGGAATGGGCCAAAATTCACCCAAATTATTGTGGGAATATTGTGGAAAGCTACCCGAAACATTTGACCCGAGTTAAACAATTTAAAGGCAATGCTACCAAAAACTAATTGAGTGTATGTAAACGTCTGATCCACTGGGAATGTGATGAAAGAAATAAAAGCTGAAATAAATAATTATCTTTACTATTATTCTGACATTTCACATTCATAAAATAAAGTGGTGATCCTAACTGACCTAAGACAGGGAATGTTCACTCGGATTAAATGTCAGGAATTGTGAAAAATTGAGTTTAAATGTATTTGGCTAAGGTGTATGTAAACTTCTGACTTCAACTGTATGTGTCTGCTAAATAGCATATACAGTATTAATATATTATACATCACGTAGTAAATTACCTGGCAGTGCCTTGGAACCTGGTTTTCCCACAAGGCCACGGGCTCGGATCACTTCCACCTCCAGCGCTCCTTTCTTGTCCACGATTCCAATCTGGATGTCACCTGAACAACACACACCACAGCCAACACAATGTTAACACTCCATTCACACAATACAGATATCCTTTCCGTATGGGATGGGGTCGCTAAAGGCGTCTTGACACGTAAACCAAATATATAATTCATTCAGAATCTCTTGACACAACATTGTTAAAGAAATCTGATCCACCCACCCATGGGTGGTGTAGCTAGCGTCTGTCGTCCAACCAGCTGGGCTGGGCCAAGTCCATCCAGGAAGTCAGAGAACTGGGCGTCGGAGGACAGTCTCACACCAGGGAAGATCAGGCTGGAACAGAAGGGAGAGATGACACTGGTAACTATGGAGACTAAAGAAGAAGGCCTCAAAGCTTGAACTTGCTTATTTAGAGTTGGCAAGATCCCCAAAAAGACAGGAAATAAAAATGAGCACCCCAAACCTACATTTGACCTAAAACACAGTTTTTTGTGGGGGATGTACATTATCACATTGGTATGCGTCATACTTCACTTACTTTCCCTCGGAGCTGTAGCTGTTCATGCTGCCGTCGGTGGACTCTCTGCTGGCCTGCCGAGTCATCCTGCTCCTCATCTCTACGGCCAAGCCCGTCTCTGTGCTCCTCTGCACGGTGCTGCGAAGCTTCTTCCCACCGGCTTCTGGACAGAACAGCGGGACAGAGCGGGAGAAAGAGATAGAGAGAGGGACAGAGAGAGAGAGGGAAAGAGCAGGGTGGAGAAATAGTCAATACATTGCTCTCAAGTGTGTGCTTTGCTTTCGAATTACATACAGTAGGTTAATTGTAGACATAGCATTTTCACTTATTACGAGAAGTCTCATTGAAGTCATCAACAGGAAGATCACACTTCCACTCTATGGCAATTCTACCAACAACATCATGCATCCTATTCTCAGTGCTACCAAGGCACTGCAACTTCCATGTGATCATTTAGCAAAGAGATTTATTAAACATAAAGTGCCATATTACAGTATCTACAGAAATATTTAAAAAAAACAGTTGTGTGTGCATACGTGCATGTGTATGTGTGTTTGTGTATGAATGGGCTAAACAGAAGAAGACCATGTACATCCCTCTTCCTGCTATGCCAGATCACCGGCTGCCTGCTCTGCAGGGTTCTTGCTCTATCTTAGAGTCTCTCTCTCCCTCCCCCCTCCATTCCTCTGTTTCACCTAGGACCATTCTGTGTCTGGCCTCCCCCAACTGATACAAGGTGACAGCTGACTGCCCCCATTAGACCCACTGAACATCTCCAATCTATGTGACAGCAGGCCCTGCGTAGGGCACATGGCCAGGAAGTGGCTGGAGCTCCGTGGGGCCTGAATGGCATTCTTTGCAAACCACCAAGGAGGGCCAGGAGAGGAATATACTGGAGGTAACTGTAGGAGCAGGTACTGGTACAAGTCAGCCACTGCAGAGCTCTACACAAGTCACATGACAGGGGTTTTTGCAGAGAACTAAAGAAACAAAATGGCAGTTCCTTCAAATACAAAAATGCATAAGGGGTACAGTGGACTAATTAAAAGTGTCAAATGGTAAGGTGAACTAATGGCTCTGTCTTGTCTCTCAGTTACTCTCTGTAACTTTGAATTTGTGTGTGTGTGATTTGTGCCAAGAATATGCTCATCTTCAAACGACTTAATTATACTCTGACTACTGTCCCTGCCTGCGGCTTCTCTCACTTCCTGTCTTCCTGCCTGTCTCCCATCCACAGGAAGTACACTCTTAGAATCAGAGGAAGATACGCCTTTATTACTCAGGCAGGCCCTCACTGCTGAGGCCAGATCCCTGGCATCTCAGCTATTCAATGACATCCGCCTCCTCATCCTCTCCTCAGCACTGACAAAGCAAACTGGATTCAGAGAAGCTGACAGTGACGTCTAAAGGCATCTAAAGAGCTGCCAGTGTGACAGTCAGGCTCCCGCCATGCAGCAACCACCTAAACACAATCAATGAGCGATGTGCTGAATGATCAGCTGAATGAATCAATGAACATTCATTCAGCTGAATCAAAGCCACTGTATGTACTGCGGTTAGCATGCATATGGCTGTACGTATCTGAGGTCATTGTGGATGGCAATACTAATAAAGGAGGAGAAGCTAATCTATGAAATCGCTTTTTAATGGCCAGCCAACTGTTTTTAATGATGCAGTTTATACCTAATGCTGAATAAAGGTGTGTGATTATGATGAGACTGTATGTGCCATGAGCCCCCCTCCCCCCCCCGTATCACACTAAAAGGGAAAACAATCTAGAAAAATATGTATTCTGCAAAGAGATAAGGATCTGTGAAAGACAGAAAAAATGTAAAGCATTTAGAAAATGCTGCAGTGCATCCAGCCCCAGCCGTGAAACACTCCTCAATGAAAATGCGTCACTTTGGAGTGGTAGAGATATACGGGCTCTGGGAAAATCATACAACGGCATTTTCCCAGAGCCCATCTAGATGCTAGAACAAAAACTTCATTTGAGGAGCTATTCTCTGCAGGAGTCCTAAAATACTCTAAAATACTGTCTTCACGTAACATGTTAAACTACACATCAAAGACTCACCTGCAGTGTCACTTCCGTCCAATCAAATGACTGTCTACAAACATCATCAGTACAGGGAGAAATGTTTGTGAACAGCAACTTGATTGGACATTTTGGGTCGACTACTCTAGTGCCTTTAACTCCAGGTAAGGAAGCATTAAAGTCAGTGTCTACCCAGAAAAGGAGATTGAGATGGAGGGGGCTGGAGACATTTCTACTGTATTATCTCAACATTCCAGTGGATCATGTCTATTTCAGAAGAGTCTATTAAGTCTATTTATAGGAGGAGGGTAATACAATCCCCCTAACCCAGCTAACACAACCACAGCTAATACAATCCCCCTAACCTAGTTTTATGAAAACATCCTATCTGGATTATCAAACATTCTCAACACCCACTCAGAAATAAAACAACTATAAACACACACACTCGACACTGGAGACGAGGTCAACACAATATCTAAATCTATTCTACCGCCCACACCAAAACAAATAGTGATTCATTCCAATCGAGACAAGACAAGCATGCTTGCCAGTGTTTCAGAACAGAACATCAGACTAAAGCAGTAGCCAACGACACAAACAGGGAAGTAGCTACTGAAGTAAAAGAAGCCTCTCCAAAAACACACTGAGCATGCCCATCCACCAGCAACACAGTACTGTACCACAGCTAATACTACAACAGCCTCCACCCTCCCCATGCTCCCTCTCCCCCGTCAGGTCATCAGTCAACCATTAGTCCATCCCTCCCTCTCATCTATCCCCCGCTCCATCTCTCCACCCCTTCATCTGCTCCCTCTCTTCCCGCTGCCCCTCTCCATCCCCCCCATCCCTCTGCTCCCTCTCTCCCCCCTCAGCTCCTTCCTCTCTCCCTCCAGCAGCAGCAGCTGTGTGTGTCTGCCTCAGTGTCCCAAGGTTAGGGCCATCTCGTCTTACCTCCGTCCTCCTCGTCGAAGGAGTTCATGCAGGGGAAGTAGTTGGCCAGCGCCTCGAACGACGCAGACAGGCTCATCTTGCTCTGGGAACGCTGCATGCGCATCCCGGACCCCGGGGCGCCAGCCGCTGCAGTGGCATCATGCCCCTGCCTACCCATGGTCACTGATCAACCACTGATCACCTGAGTCAAGTGGCCTTCTAGCGGAGGTTACAGGTCTCCAGACAGCTCTACCGTGCACCGAGAGGATAACTGAAGAACTGGTTGAACGCTGAAGCTCAAGAGAAGACTATGGAGCTGTACTGTAGCAGAATGGCTCTCTGATGTAGCTCTGCGTGTTGTCTCCCTGTGCTGCGTAGAGTGAGACTGGGTTGAGAGAGAGCTTGCTTGCTTCTCTGCTCCGTGTTAGTGCTCTGTGCTATGTGCCTGCTACTCAGCTCCTCTCCATCCTTCTCCTCTTCTAACGCAATTGGGAAAAGAAGAGAGGGGGGGGCAAGTTGCATCCTTCTCCGCCAATCAGAGGGCTCGCTGCTCAGGCGCACCTCGGCTGCCTCTCCAGGCAAAGGAGCTCTACCCAGAGATACAACTCACTGAACACACACACACACACACACACACACACACACACACACACACACACACACACACACACACACACACACACACACACTCACGCACACGCACACATGCACAGACGCACCCACAAATGCAGAGCCACAGAGGTCCCTGTGACAGCCAGCCATTAGGGGCATAAACAACCCTGAACAGCTATTCCACAGGGGGGGGGGGGGGGGTGTTGGCCACATGCCAGTCACTCAAAGTTCACGTGATAGATCTCCATCCCCCTCCCACCCCCACGGTCCCCAGTAGCGCAGTTCTCTTCAGTGTTTTTCCATCAAAGATTGCAGCAAACCCCATGTAGCCAGCTATCCCACTCTCTGTTTAGATACCAATGCATTACCAGTACAGCGGCGCTGAAATTATTGCCATTATCGAAGGAGAATTCACTAGAGCTAATTCAAATATACTGCCTGTTAAATAATTGTCATTTGTGAGAGAATCTCACAAAATGGCTGTCAACCGAATTCTTGTCTTTGAGACATCACTTCTTTCAACATCATTTCAAGCACCTACGCTACAACATGGACTGTTTGAATTAGTCGCCATAAACACTGCAGAGTTCATTATGGCCATCTCTGGCATCTCTCTCTTCAACCTGAGGCAACAGATATCCTCTAAACAGCTCACTTCAGTACTGGGAGTGTGTGTGCTTGGACCAGCTTGGACCAGCTTGGACCAGCTTGGACCATCCATCCAGAACCACTTCAGTCCAGATTTCACAGGTGGTTCCTAAGACCCTTTACAAAGTTTGTGAGCACGGTAAAATTAGATTGGAATGTAGGGCATCTCTCCCACATGCCATTACAATCTAGGACATCAAGCTTGGTGAAGAGAGAGAGCCAAAATATCTGTAGAGGCAGGTTAGCACTGAAACAACAGACCGCTAAATTGTGGTGTTTTAACTATCTTGTCAGAAAACCAACTGCTGTGCTTTTTCTCAGAGAAACTGGCAGAATAGACACAGTACTGGCCAATTACTGAACAAGCACTGAGCTGCTCTCCTTTAAATATAGCATACCTCTGGGCTACAGTCCCTCACTGGGAATAAAAGTCCTCACTAAGAGAAACACTGCAACCTATTTCCACAAAATAAAATCGCCCAATTTCCCCTTTTGTCCATTGAATGACATGTTCTCATGTTCTCAAGTGAAGGAAATTAGACAGAAGAGAATAACACCGCCTGAACCAATTGGGTAATTTTAATGCGTCATCTGACTGTAGCAGTTTGAAATATGACAAGGATTCGACCAGAGTGAAAGTTGAGATATGCCTACTAAACATTTGACTTTCGTTTAAATCCTGAATTGTTCTTAATGGGAGACATTTACATTTTTAAGTGCACTAAAATCAGAATACAACTCATTGTGTATTAATGAGGATCCTGCTAACACCTCCTCCTACGTATCACAACCATCAGACACACCATTATCTTTGAGGTAGGTGATCCGGCTGTGAGAGCCAGAGGCTTAATGTTTTGGAGTGGCACCCATAATTATTGGATCATTATAATGAGTGAGGTCACACTAACAAGCCAAAAGTACGTGCATCTTTATATTGCTGGACTATTCATTCCAGAGTGTGACACACTCATCACTACAGGAAGAAGACAGAAGACAGCAATAAGTGCAGCTTTGTTAAGTAGTCTTGTCACTTGATATGGCAGAGGGTGATGTGTTCTGTTGGTCTCAGAGCTCTAGTACTCTACTGAATGCTTGGCTGACTCCTGATTCCTTGTTCCATTAGTTCTATAGAACGAAGAATACCCAACTACATTCTACATGTTTCAAAGAGTAAAGGACTTGCAGAGAGGTAGATCACTACAGCACATCAGACGATCCCTCTGAGGACACGTATTCTTCCCTGTGAAGAATCCTTCAACCATGAGGTTGGTGTGGGGATTATGACAGGTCTGACTTGTCTAAAATGGAAAATATTCATCGGAGTGGCAGATTGTAAGAGATGCATCAGATTGGAGCTGATATATATACATTATAAGTAACCCACAAACAAGGTCTTAGTGTGGAAAAAAATATCTACAGTATATAGATACACAGCTTTGATATTTGTCTTTACCTAGCAACGTACATGCAACATTACCATAACAACCCAGAGCTACTGTAAACCAAGGGTGTGAAAGATTCAGAGGAATGGTCCAGACGTTCTGGGAAGTGGAATTGCACGTGTCTCACTGACCACGTGACTGTGATCGGCGTTCAACGAAAACAACACGTTGTGCAGGTGCCGTGTGCCACAACATTAGCACCTTTGGCGTAGCCAACCCTGCACCTTCCACCCAACCAAGGATCAGTCCCAAGAGATGACGTAAAGACCAATGACCAAGGTGTTGAATACAATGCACAGACTCGTCTGAAGAAAATGAGGTTGATTACATAGCCAGCTGGTTTATTTCCCACATGTCTGTGTAGATCTGGTGTCCACAAATAGAGTCCACTTCACACTTCACACTTCTTTCAGAGGACAAAAAATAAATAAATGAAAGCCAGGGGCTCAAATCTCATTAATTGTGAAATATACTGCACATGAGTAAGAAAAGGTCTCTCTATTGCAGTAATTCATATTAATTAATGCAGCAAGTTAAAAGTTGGCCATTAGTATAAAGCATAGAAGGTCATTTCAACTCTTTTATATGACAGCTGGTGAAGAAATTAACTGTGCTTTACATTATCTTAATTTCTGTCATCAGTTTTCTGTCCATCACTATCCTAAGGAAACAGAGCATTAAAGCATCACTGATCAATTAGTCTACAGTAGAGGTCTATGGGCATAAAGTAGATGCCCACAGACTTGGGTCAAATACAGAAAATATATGAAATACTTTCAAATACTTGGTCATTGTTTGATTTAGTTTCCCTGGTACAATGGAACCAATGATATATTGCACACTTCAAATCAAGCGCACCTGAAACACTTTCAATATGCATTCTGACCGTGGTCTGGAAGTCCATAGACCTTCTACCTTATAAGACTGTACAGCAATGACCGCCTCAACATCTTTGGCTCTTTGCCAACAACGTGTACAATAGTTTTTAAGATGTATTAGTCATTGCTTCACAGACAGAGATATGTGTTTTATTACGATCAAAACAGCAAAAAGACGACAGATAGTCGGGAAAATAAGAGCACCTCACACGACGGGAATCCCAAGAATGCTACTCATCAGATGATAACAGCAAGTCCAGGGAAAAATAACCCAGAAGTGACGCGGGTGGTGAGCAGCAACATAAAGACATCAAAGACTGGTTGGTCTTTGGGGAAGAAAACGTGTGTGATTGATTGCGCAGGGTGAGGCCGAGCGTTAGACAGAGAAACAGAACCAGTCAGCCTGCAGAGTGTAAACACAGCCTAATGGAGCTGTCCTGTCCTGTCTTTTCTGTTTCATCTCTCTCCAATGCCCAGTCAACCACCGTCATACAGACCAGCACAACAGCAGCCCTCAGACCATACAGCTATGGCTATAATGAGGCGGCAGGGTAGCCTAGTGGTTAGAGTGTTGGACTAGTAACTGAAAGGTTGCAAGTTCAAATCCCTGAGCTGACAAGGTAAATATCTGTCATTCTGCCCCTGAACAGGCAGTTAAGGGAGAATGGATTTGAAGACTAATGATATAATATTGTTTTGTATTGTTTCAAGTCACATCAGATTAGATCACATGACATACATATAGGGTGGGGGGGAAGCCAAGGTATGGAGATGTGAGGCGTCAGTTTGATCCAACAGCTCATTCCATTTCACAGAGGTCAGTCAGTTAGTCAGGCAAACTTTACAGTAACAGTCAGAGGAACTACAGGATGGAAAGTCCACTGACGCCGAGGAAACCAAAAGAGGCAGATTTCTGGGAAGAAGAGAGTGTAAAAGAGAGTTATGGTTTGGATACTTGTCAAAGCTACATTAAGACTGACATTGAGCCCTCTTCAATAACACACATTAGCCCTACGTGTTGTTTCCAGGAACCAATGGAATCCTTCAGGTCTCAGGCAAGGTCACACAAGTGTTTTCAACAAACCACCCGTTACGCACGCACACACGCACAGAGCTTACCGTATGTAGTTCACACCATCAGTTTGTGAGGAAAGTGTGACGTGTGGAGGTGGACACACAAGGTAAGGTGAAGTAGGAACACACTGAGCTGTATAGAGACAGCAGCCGCACAGTGACTACCTGTACTCAATGGTGTGAATACACTGACAGACAGAGAGGGAGAGATGGTGAGAGAGTGAGAAAACGAGAGAATGAGAGAGAGATGTTATGACAGCCGTGGGATGGCTTTCAGAGTCAAGATAATCATCTATAATACAATTTGCAATCACGTTTCACGTTCCACTCTCTAATACAGTATACATATGCATCAGTAGTGTTATGATGCAAAATATCATACATCATACCAATGAAAACAAAACTGTTTTGTTTGAGTGACATGTGGCCTGTGAAGGCAATATCATGGATATGTCATCATTAAACAAAATACTAGTTAAAAAGAAAACAGGAACACTTCCCAGAACGAATAGGACATTCAAAAACCCAACTGTTGGTGACTAAAGGATATAGACATCAAATAATACATTTTGACAGATTGCTCATAGCTCTTCCTCATTGAAAAACAGTATTATTACACATTGGAACACAGAGTGGGAGGACAGTCAAGCAGTCGAGACCAGAAACAGAACATATCTTTAGTAATGGTTAAAACCGTGGTGAGTGAGTGAGTGATAGGGGAAGTGTATGTTTAGCACAGCTGTGTTGAATGTCTGTCTGTGGGCAGTCAGTCTGTGGTCGGAGAGGAGCTGACTTGGTGACACAGGAGCCATATGCTAGGGGAAGGGGCGTGAGGTGAGTCACGTTCCAAGCTGACAGACTAACAGGCTGTCGGAGGATGAGATGTTTACCAAAAAAACAACAGTGTTATGTTATGTAAGCTGATTGGTCAATGGTAAAGCTGCTTAATGGATGGATCATCCCTTTTCCATGATTCAATGGCACCCTATTCCCTATGTAGTGCAGTAGTTTTGACCAGAGCTATGGGCCCTGGTGAAAAGTTGTGCACTATAAAGGTAACCTGGATGTTGTAACGAGGTGACCTATTAACGAATGGCATCACAGTCAACAGCAGAAAGAAACCGAAAAAGACCACACAGCTTAGGGAGCGAGTGAGGCAACTGGGGAAAACCTTACTAGTCATTATTTGAATAGTCATTTAGCAGATACCTTTATCCAAAGCAACTTCTAGTTAACAATAACACATACAGGTAACTGACAAAATAATGGAATCACATGAGTAAATAAGGGATACATTTAATGCAGACGGAAAGTATTCAGACCCCTTGACTTTTTCTACATTTTGTTATGTTACAGCCTTATTCTAAAATGCAATAAATAAATAAATAAAAATATTTTGCAATCTACACACAATACCCCATAATGACAAAGCGAAAATGTATTAAAAATAAAAGGTATTCGGACCCTTTGCTATGCAACTCGAAATTGAGCTCAGGTGCCTCCTATTTCCATTGATCATCCTTGAGCGGTTTTTACAACTTGATTGGAGTCCACCTGTGGTAAATTCATTTGATTGGATATGATTTGGAAAGGCACACATCTGTCTATATAAGGTCCCACAGTTGACAATGCATGTCAGAGCAAAAACCAAGCCATGAGGTCGAAGGAATTGTCCGTAGAGCTTCAAGACAGGATTGTGTCGAGGCACAGGTCTGGGGAAGGGTATCAAAAAATGTCTGCATCATTGAAGGTCCCCAAGAACACAGTGGCCTCCATCATTCTTAAATGGAAGAAGTTTGGAACCACCAAGACCCTTATTAGAAATGGCCGACCGGCCAAACTGAGCAATCGGGGGAGAAGTGTCTTGGTCAGCGAGGTGACCAGGTGGATTACCAGGACGTGTACTCAAAGCAGCAGGAAGCCTAGTGGTCAGAGCATTGGACTAGTAACCGGAAGGTTGCAAGATCAAATCCCCAAGCTGAAAAGTAAAACCATCTGTAGTTCTGCCCCTAAACAAGGGGCAGAACCGACTGTGTTCCTAGGCCATCAAGGAAAATACGATTTTTTTTCTTAACTGACTTGCCTAGGTAAATAAAGGTCAAATCAAAAAATGAAAAGCATGCACAGACCAACTGGCAAGTGTCTTCACTGACATTTTCAACCTCTCCCTGACCTAGTCTGTAATACCAACATGTTTCAAGCAGACCACCATAGTCCCTGTGCCCAAGAACAACAAGGTAACCTGCCTAAATAACTACCGACCTGTAGCACACGTCTGTAGTCATGAAGTGTTTTCAAAGGCTGATCATGGCTCACATCAACACCATTATCCCAGAAACCCTAGACCAACTCCAATTTGCATACCGCCCCAACAGATGCACAGATGACACAATCTCTATTGCACTCCACACTGCCCTTTCACACCTGGACAAAAGGAACACCTACGTGAGAATGCTATTCATTGACTACAGCTCAGCGTTCAACACCATAGTGCCCTCAAACCTCATCACAACTGGATCCTGGACTTCCTGACGGGCCGCCCCCAGGTGGTAAGGGTAGGTAACAACACGTCT
Source organism: Oncorhynchus clarkii lewisi (assembly GCF_045791955.1). Taxonomy (NCBI): domain Eukaryota; kingdom Metazoa; phylum Chordata; class Actinopteri; order Salmoniformes; family Salmonidae; genus Oncorhynchus; species Oncorhynchus clarkii. Next base: position 21,252,399 of record NC_092148.1, read on the forward strand.
GCCACGCTGATCCTCAACACTCGGGCCCCTTAGGGGTGTGTACTTAGTCCCCTCCTGTACTCCCTGTTCACCCATGACTGCGTGGCCAAGCATGACTCCAACACCATCATTACTTTTTCAGACAACACAACAGTGATCACCGACAACGATGAGACAGCCTATAGGGAAGAGGTCAGAGACCTAGCAATGTGGTGCCAGGCTAATAACTTATCCCTCAACGTGATCAAGACAAAAGAGTTGATCGTAGACTACAGGAAAAGGAGGGCCGAGCACACCCCATTCTTATCGACAGGACTGTAGTGGAGCAGGTTGTCCACATCACCAACAAACTGTCATGGTCCAAACACACCAAGACAGTCGTGAAGTGGGCACAACAACGCCTATTCCACCTCAGGAGAGGAGGTAGTGTGTAGTACATCACCGGGGCCAAGTTTCCTGCCATCCAGGACCTCGATACCAGGCGGTGTCAGAGGAAGGCCCTAAAAATGTACGAAGACTCCAGCCTCCCTAGTCATAAACGGTTCTCTCTGCTACCGCATAGCAAGCGGTACCGGAGCACCAAGTCTAGGTCCAAACGGCTTCTTAATTATGGCTCGGGGCAGTATTGAGTAGCTTGGATGAATAAGGTGCCCAGAGTAAACTGCCTGCTACTCAGGCCCAGTTGCTAATATATGCATAGATTTAGATAGAAAACACTCTGAAGTTTATAAAACTGTTTGAATGATGTCTGTGAGTATAACAGAACTCATATGTCAGGCAAAAACCTGAGAAAAAATCAAACCAGGAAGTGGGAAATCTGAGGTTTGTAGTTTTTCAAGTAATTGCCTATCGAATATACAATGTCTATGGGGTCATATTGCACTTCCTACGGCTTCCACTAGATGTCAACAGTCTTTAGAACCTTGTTTCAGGCTTCTACAGTGAAGGAGGGGGGGATGAGAGCTGATTAGTCAGGGGTCTGGGGTCTGGCAGAGTGCCATGAGCTGATCACGCGCACTCACGTGAGAGTTAGCTGCATTCCATCGCATTTCTACAGACAAATAAATTATCCGGTTGGAACATTATTAAAGATTTATGATAAAAACATCCTAAAGATTGATTCTATACTTCGTTTGACATGTTTCTACGAACTGTAATATGACCTTTCGTCTGAACTTTTGCCTGGACTTGCCCGCGCCTCGTGAGTTTGGATTGTGTACTAAACGCGCAAACAAAAAGGAGGTATTTGGACATATATTATGGACTTTATCGAACAAATCAAACATTCTGATGAAGATCATCAAAGGTAAGTGAATGTTTATAATGCTATTTCTGACTTCTGTTGACTCCACAACATGGCGGATATCTGTATGGCTTGTTTTGTTGTCTGAGCGCTGTTCTCAGATTATTGCATGGGGTGCTTTTTCGGGAAAGCTTTTTTGAAATATGACACAGCGGTTGCATTAAGGAGAAGTTTATCTAAAGTACCATGCATAACACTTGTATTTTCATCAACATTTATGATGAGTATTTCTGTAAATTGATGTGGCTCTCTGCAAAATCACCAGATGTTTTGGAAGCAAAACATTACTGAACGTAACGCGCCAATGAAAACTGAGATTTGTGGATATAAATATGAACTTTATCGAACAAAACATACATGCATTGTGTAACATGAAGTCCTATGAGTGTCATCTGATGAAGATCATCAAATGTTAGTGATTAATTGTATCTCTATTTCTGCTTTTTGTGACTCCTCTCTTTGGCTGGAAAAATGGCTGTGTTTTTCTGTGACTAGGTGCGGACCTAACATAATCGTTTGGTGTGCTTTCATCGTAAAGCCTTTTTGAAATCGGACACTGGGGTGGGATTAACAACAAGTTTATCTTTACAATGGTGTAAAATACTTGTGTGTTTGAGGAATTTTAATTATGAGATTTCTGTTGTTTTGAATTTGGCACTTTCACTGGCTGTTGTCATTTTGATCCCGTTAGCGGGATCTAAGCCATAAGAAGTTTCTACCCACAAGCCACGAGACTGCTGAACAGCTAACCAAATGGCTACCCAGTCTATGAGATACTCTACCTCAGGCGAGCAAAACCTTGAAACTTCCTTAGATATTGTGCACCAGCTGTTGTTTACATACAGTATATGCATAGGCCCCCGCCCCGTGTCTTACCAGAGGCTGCTGTTCTATCCTGCCAATAGAGTGTATAACCCGCCAGCTGTATATTCTTAATGTCGTCGTTCAGCCACGACTCTGTGAAACATAAGATATTACAGTTTTTAATGTCCCGTTGGTAGGATATACACGCCTTCAGTTTGTCCCATTTATTTTCCAGTGATTGAATGTTAGCTAGCAGGACGGAAGGCAAAGGCAGATTAGCCTGATCATCACAAGGCTCCCTGATCTTTTTCCGCAAAATCTCAGTGTCCTTCACCAGCGAATCACAGGTATCCCTCCCCTCCGACTCATTGAGGAAAAACTCTTTGTCTAATCTGAGGTGAGCTACCTCGACTGACCTGTGCCCCCGCACTTTGACTCTGTACAGGTACCCCCTGTATATAGCCTCGTTACTGTTATTTTATTGTTGCTCTTTAGTGATTTATTTTTCTATTATATTCTTTTTATTTTCCATTTTTATATGTATTTATTTAATCTTTACTTCAGTTTATTTAGTAAAACCTTTAACACTTCTTTTTTCTTAACTGTATTGTTGGTTAAGGGTTGTAAGTAAGCATTTCACTGTAAGATTGTATTAGGCGCATACCTGTTGTATTAGGCATACCTGTTGTATTAGGCATACCTGTTGTATTAGGCGCATGTGACAAGTAACATTTGATTTGATTTTGATGGTCATCTCAGTGACCAGATCTCAACCCAATTGAATACTTATGGGATATTTTGGAGCGGCTCCTAGAGGTGCTAGGTGCTGTTCTGGCACATGGTGGCAGAAATGCCCTATTAAGATGATCATGGGATACAGGAAAAGGAGGGCCAAGCACACCCCCATTCTCCCTATTAAGACACTTTATGTTGGCGTTTCCGTTTCATTGGGCAGTTCCTTGTACATCAAGCATTATATGTATTCATGCCAGAATACCCCAAAACACAACCGTCCAAAATGGAGAGGTACTGTCTGTCCAACACTGAGAACAGTTTGTTTTCATTTTGCAATGTTTTGCTAGTGTTCCCTACACGGTGAACATTTTGTGTTGCCAGCACCATAACTCCAATCAACGGAGTCATCATGCCAACCACAAAGAGTGTTAAGTAGAACCACTTAACCAAGAAGAGATGTACTGTAATGTACTGACGGAAGAACATGATCGAGACAGAGACCCATAATAAAAGTGCCCACGTTGGTTCGGTAGACATGGACGGGCACATGGGACAGATGTGAGACAAAAGACAGGTGTCCCAGTCAGCTCACTCACACATGTCCTACTCTGCTTGCTCAAAACAGCTTGTTTGGCCGTCTTGTGTTTCTGTAACTATTGCTACATTATCGTGTCTAACTTGGTTTTTATTGATTCAAAACAAAAGCCATCATGTATTTGTGACAAAAAAAGGCAAAACTAGGACATTAGTTAACATCATGGACAACGCAAAGCACATGAAGCATCTGTTGTATCATGTGCCATTAGACAACATTAAGTTATTCATTCAAAAATAATGTCAATAAGACAATCACTGCCTTGTGAATAATCACTCTGAAAGATGTTCGGTACATCAACATTGATCCTAATACAAACCTTTCTTTGAAGAAATTCTTTGTAGAAATGCAAAACTTCAGATTCAGAACGATGAGAATAAGATAGAGTTAACATATAAGACAAGTTAAAGGAAAGATTCACCCATTTTGAATCTTATATTGTATTTGTGCATCTCTGACTGATGTTCTATCGATTCCTGGGGTCATTTCACGTTTTCATATATCCGAAATATTCACCGTTCAAGCAGGCAGAATTACAGCCGGTATGACCCGTTTTGCATCACATGAAAACATTTAATGACCCCGGGAATCGATAGATCACTCAGAGATGCACAAATACAATACAACATTCAAAATGGGTGAATCTTTGTTGTCACTGTGGTTCTTTCCTCATTGCTTGACAAGCCCCTCTCTAACTGGAAAAAAATGCATTCTCCAGTCAGTGTCTGTGAACTACATCAGAAATCAGTCCACAATGAAATTGTGAAGTGTGATTAGTAAAATTTAAACATTTCAGAGTGGATATAAACTCCAGCTTGGTCATGACAGATGTACTGTCCTACAGATAATTCAGTACTAACCAGTGCCCCACATTTGTGATGAGAGAGAGAGGGGGGGGGAGAAAGGGAGAGAGGGGGGACAAAGAGAGCATGAGGTAGCGTTATAGCAGTCGTTATAGCAGCAGTTGTTATCAGCAGTCGTTATAGAAGCAGTCGTTATAGCAGCAGTTGTTATCAGAGCAGTCGTTATAGCAGCAGTCGTTATAGCAGCAGTCGTTATAGCGGCAGTCGTTATAGCAGCAGTTGTTATCATAGCAGTCGTTATAGCAGCAGTCGTTATCGGAGCAGTCGTTATAGCGGCAGTCGTTATAGCAGCAGTCGTTATCAGACAGTCGTTATCAGAGCAGTCGTTATCAGAGCAGTCGTTATAGCGGCACTCGTTATTAGAGCAGTCGTTATAGTGGCAGTCATTATCAGAGCAGTCGTTATAGCAGCAGTCGTTATAGCGGTAGTTGTTATAGCAGCAGTCGTTATCATAGCAGTCGTTATAGCGACAGTCGTTATAGCAGCAGTCGTTATAGCGGCAGTCGTTATAGCAGCAGTTGTTATCATAGCAGTCGTTATAGCAGCAGTCGTTATCGGAGCAGTCGTTATAGCGGCAGTCGTTATAGCAGCAGTCGTTATCAGACAGTCGTTATCAGAGCAGTCGTTATCAGAGCAGTCGTTATAGCGGCACTCGTTATTAGAGCAGTCGTTATAGTGGCAGTCATTATCAGAGCAGTCGTTATAGCAGCAGTCGTTATAGCGGTAGTTGTTATAGCAGCAGTCGTTATCATAGCAGTCGTTATAGCGACAGTCGTTATAGCGGCAGTCGTTATAGTGGCAGTCATTATAGCAGCAATCGTTATCAGAGCAGTCGTTATCAGAGCAATCGTTATCGCAGCAGTCGTTATCAGAGCAGTCGTTATAGCAGCAGTAGTTATCAGAGCAGTCGTTATAGCAGCAGTCGTTATCGGAGCAGTCGTTATAGCGGCAGTCGTTATCAGAGCAGTCGTTAAAGCAGCAGTTGTTATAGCAACAGTCGTTATCAGAGCAGTTGTTATAGCAGCAGTCGTTATAGCGGCAGTCGTTATAGCAGCAGTCGTTATAGCAGCAGTCGTTATCAGAGCAGTCGTTATAGCAGCAGTCATTATAGCAGCAGTCGTTATCAGAGCAATCGTTATAGCAGCAGTCGTTATAGCGGCAGTTGTTATAGCGGCAGTCATTCTAGCAGCAGCCTCAGTGTAGGCTACCTGGGAGCAGTGGTGCTCCATGCATCATCCAACACTATGTGTCAGGCCTCCTCTGAGATGAATTTGGAAGGTGGTGTGTGTGTGTGTGTGTGTGTGTGTGTGTGTGTGTGTGTGTGTGTGTGTGTGTGTGTGTGTGTGTGTGTGTGTGTGTGCGTGTGCGTGTGCGTGTGCATGTGCATGTGCATGTGTGTGAGAGACTGGAGCCCAGATTAGGAGAATATGAATTACCCTCCTCTGGACTCTAGAAGCTCAAAATTCAGCTATTTTACAGCCTAGAACAGACACTTAGTTGAGGGACAGTAGAGCACATTATCGACGTTCCAATCTATAAGTGGTGAGCTGGTATGTACACAATGCATATTGGACTACATCTGTGTGTCTCTTTCTCTCTAATGCTTTTCCAACAGAATGAGATATAACATCTCCAGCATGGCAGCTCTGCCTGAACACCAAGTAAGCCATCAGTAAGTTCAGACTGGAGAACGGCTCTGCTACTTCCCAGACAGACTTTATCAGGACTCAAAGTGTTAAAAGAACAGCATAGAGAGACAACCCAGGGAGGGCTTGGGACAATACTCACTATTTGTGCTGCAAGACAATAAGGACTAGGTAAATCATACATGTCTTACAGTCTGACCTGTGTGGTGGAATTATTGTAATCAAAAGGAGAGACTTTTATATTTCTTCAAAACAATCAAACTTTATAATTTAATTAGTGCAGTAATGGAGCTGGTCGGTAGTCACCTCCGGAAGTGATCACTAAGAACTCAACCAGCTGGTTTGAGCCACAGCATTTTATAGCAAAGTCCATCCTCCTTCAGCCTACATGACAAACAACAGATGTATGGAATGGGTCACAAGGTTAAGATTTGTATGAAATATACTTATAATTCACAGCTGACAGCATCTGCTGTAAAACTGTCCTCGTTGTGTAGAGACCAGGGCCTTGCCCAGCAAATCTATATTGGAGCCATCTCCCCCTGGTACCCCAATACAGAAACATTAACTCATGCTCTGGAATGCGGTATCACCCAAGACATCGTACATCTCCTGTCAGTTTTAAATCTCCCAGAGGCCCACTTTCAGTTCACACAGACACAATAGAGTTATAAGAACAATATTATGTTGCATAAAACAACTATTTGATGCAATTACAGCATTATAACATAGTCTTGAAATTTTGCTCTCACACATGACCTTTAGAAAGTACAATAGGAACATGCAGATGTTTCTGGGCCAGGATGCATATTAATCAAGTGTTGTTGAGATAACAAGACGGCAATGCAATTCTGTAACTACACTATCAGCACGTTTTATGACAACTTGCCTAGAAAGATGCTGAGATAGTAAATATGACAGATTGGGGAAGTTTAGGACATCAAGAGGACATCAAGTTTTATTTCCCTATCTGTCCTATTTGAACACATCACATTTTATTAGTTACAATATCAGTACATTTGAAACACTGCATAAGGCAATAGACACAGCAACAATTTTCCAATAGCTTGCAGAATTTGAGGCACTAAAGCGTGTTTTTTTCTGCTGAGGCAGATTTGGGGAGGAGGATTGTATAGGGATTTAGAGTCTTCTCTACCGAGGCTAGAGTGTAATTACTAGACTGCTGAACGAGGTGTGAAACAATCAAACGTTATAAATCAACTCTGTTTCAGCTTGGTCATGAGTAACGCCACGCTGACACATACACGCACACATGCTCACATGTGTACACACACACACACAAGCGCACGCACACACACACACAAGTGCACGCACGCACATACACACACACACACACACACAGAAAAACCTCAGCCCTATGAAGCAACTATCACAACAAGATTAATTACACCAATATGTTCATATGATATGATACCTCAACCTTATGATACCTCAACCTTACGGTAACCATGAATTAACACGGCAGAATAGCGAATAACAAGGTCAATACATTACATGCCTGGTACAGTAAAAGAGTCCCTTCAGCAGAAATATCCAAAGATCAACACGTGAGAACTTTATATCTGTTACAGGGAGCTATTTTAAGTAAGAACAAATACCATTGTCTTAGATAAAAGAATGAAAGGAACAAAGTGTGTGCATGTGTGTTTGTTTGTTTGCACGTGACCTCTTGATGCCCACTTGGGAACAACCACTGTACGTCTGTCAGTCAGTCAGACACACCTCTGTGAGGCCAAACTGCTCCTATCCCATCCACATGGCTTCCATCCTTTGAATGCGCCCCTCAAGTCGGTGGCCAGTGCCTCTGGGTAAAGCAACAACAAAGTAGGCCAAAGAGAGAGAGTGCATCGCAGGGGGACCACATGGCAGAATCTCAATCAATTGATTGGTTCAGAACCAAGACAAAGATTTGAGAGACGGACACACTCACGCTGATGCACCTAAAAGCATTGAGTGAAATATTGATATGCTCTTAAGATTCGAGCTGAAAGGGGATGTGTGTGTGTGTGTGTGTGTGTGTATGTGTATGTGTATGTGTATGTGTGTGTGTGTGTGTGTGTGTGTGTGTGTATTTTTCAGCAAAACCTTGACATGGACAGGCCTGCCTGACTTGTAGGAAAACATGACAATATATATATATATATATATATACACTGCTCAAAAAAATAAAGAGAACACTTAAACAACACAATGTAACTCCAAGTCAATCACACTTCTGTAAAATCAAACTGTCCACTTAGGAAGCAACACTGATTGACAATAAATTTCACATGCTGTTGTGCAAATGGAATAGACAACAGGTGGAAATTATAGGCAATTAGTAAGACACCCCCAATAAAGGAGTGGTTCTGCAGGTGGTGACCACAGACCACTTCTCAGTTCCTATGCTTCCTGGCTGATGTTTTGGTCACTTTTGAATGCTGGTGGTGCTTCCTCTCTCGTGGTAGCATGAGACGGAGTCTACAACCCACACAAGTGGCTCAGGTAGTGCAGCTCATCCAGGATGGCACATCAATGCGAGCTGTGGCAAGAAGGTTTGCTGTGTCTGTCAGCGTAGTGTCCAGAGCATGGAGGCGCTACCAGGAGACAGGCCAGTACATCAGGAGACGTGGAGGAGGCCGTAGGAGGGCAACAACCCAGCAGCAGGACCGCTACCTCCGCCTTTGTGCAAGGAGGAGCAGGAGGAGCACTGCCAGAGCCCTGCAAAATGACCTCCAGCAGGCCACAAATGTGCATGTGTCTGCTCAAATGGTCAGAAACAGACTCCATGAGGGTGGTATGAGGGCCTGACGTCCACAGGTGGGGGTTGTGCTTACAGCCCAACACCGTGCAAGACGTTTGGCATTTGCCAGAGAACACCAAGAGTGGCAAATTCGCCACTGGCACCCTGTGCTCTTCACAGATGAAAGTAGGTTCACACTGAGCACACGTGACAGACGTGACAGAGTCTGGAGACGCCATGGAGAACGTTCTGCTGCCTGCAACATCCTCCAGCATGACCGGTTTGGCGGTGGGTCAGTCATGGTGTGGGGTGGCATTTCTTTGGGGGGGCCGCACAGCCCTCCATGTGCTCGCCGGAGGTAGCCTGACTGCCATTAGGAACCGAGATGAGATCCTCAGACCCCTTGTGAGACCATATGCTGGTGCGGTTGGCCCTGGGTTCCTCCTAATGCAAGACCATGCTAGACCTTATGTGGCTGAAGTGTGTCAGCAGTTCCTGCAAGAGGAAGGCATTGATGCTATGGACTGGCGCGCACATTCCCCACACCTGAATTCAATTGAGCACATCTGGGACATCATGTCTCGCTCCATCCACCAACGCCACGTTGCACCACAGACTGTCCAGGAGTTGGCGGATGCTTTAGTCCAGGTCTGGGAGGAGATCCCTCAGGAGACCATCCGCCACCTCATCAGGAGCATGCCCAGGCGTTGTAGGGAGGTCATACAGGCACGTGGAGGCCACACACACTACTGAGCCTCATTTTGACTTGTTTTAAGGACATTACATCAAAGTTGGATCAGCCTGTAGTGTGGTTTTCCACTTTAATTTTGAGTGTGACTCCAAATCCAGACCTCCATGGGTTGATAAATTTGATTTCCATTGATAATTTTTGTGTGATTTTGTTGTCAGCACATTCAACTATGTAAAGAAAAAAGTATTTAATAAGAATATTTCATTCATTCAGATCTAGGATGTGTTATTTTAGTGTTCCCTTTATTTTTTTGAGCAGTGTATATATATATATACACACGCACACAGTTGAAGTCAGAAGTTTACATACACTTAACTTTTAGTCATTAAAACTTGTTTTTCAACCATTCCACAAATTTCTTGGTAACAAACTACAGTTTTGGCAAGTCGGTTAGGACATCTACTTTGTGCATGACACAAGTCATTTTTCCAACAATTGTTTACAGACAGATTATTTCACTTATAATTCACTGTACACAATTCCAGTGGGTCAGAAGTTAACATACAATACTTTGACTGTGCCTTTAAACAGCTTGGGCAATTCTAGAAAATTATGTCATGGCTTTAGAAGCTTCTGATAGGCTAATTGACATAATTTGAGTCAATTGGAGGTGTACCTGTGGATGTATTTCAAGGTCTACCTACAAACCCAGTGCCTCTTTGCTTGACATCATGAGAAAATCAAATGAAATCAGCCAAAACCTCAGAAGAAGAATTGTAGACTCCACAGGTCTGGTTCATCCTTGGGAGCAATTTCCAAAAGCCAGAACATACCACGTTCATCCGTACAAACTAGTATGCAAGTATAAACACCATGTGACCACACAGCCGTCATATCGCTCAGGAAGGAGACGCGTTCTGTCTCCTAGAGATGAACGTACTTTGGTGTGAAAAGTGCAAATCAATCCCAGAACAACAGCAACGGACCTTGTGAAGATGCTGGAAAAAGGTACAAAAGTCTCTATATCCACAGTAAAACGAGTCCTGTATCGACATAACCTGAAAGGCCACTCAGCAAGGAAGAAGCCACTGCCCCAAAACCGCCATCAAAAAGCCAGACTACAGTTTGCAACTGCACATGGGGACAAAGATCATACTTTTTGGAGAAATGTCCTCTGGTCTGATGAAACAAAACTAGAACTGTTTGACCATAATGACCATCGTTATGTTTGGAGGAAAAAGGGGGAAGCGTGCAAGCCAAAGAACACCATCCCATCCGTGAAGCACGGGGGTGGCAGCATCATGTTGTGGGGGTGCTTTGCTGCAGGAGGCACTGGTGCACTTCACAAAATAGATGGCATCATGAGGTAGGAAAATTATGTGGATATATCGAAGCAACATCTCAAGACATCAGTTAAAGCTTGGTCGCAAATGGGTCTTCCAAATGGACAATGATGTAGCGGTTTTCGTCGTCTGAGGAAGAGGAATCGGACCAAAGCGCAGAGTGGTAAGTGTTCATGCTTTTTATTGAAACTGAACACTTTAACAAAAATAACAAAGCGAACAACCGAAACCGAAATAGTTCTATAAGTTGCAAAACACTACCCACAAAAACCATGTGGGAAAAAGCTACCTAAGTATGGTTCCCAATCAGAGACAACAATAGACAGCTGTCCCTGATTGAGAACCATACCCGGCCAAAACAAAGAAATACAAAAACATATCAAAAAGAACATAGAATGCCCACCCAAATCACACCCTGACCAAACCAAAATAGAGACATAAAAACCTTTAAGGTCAGGGCTTGACAAATGACCCCAAACATACTTCAAAAGTTGTGGCAAAATGACTTAAGGACAAAAAAGTCAAGGCATTGGAGTGGCCATCACAAAGCCCTGACCTCAATCCCATGGAAAATCTGTGGGCAGAACTGAAAAAGCGTGTGTGAGCAAGAAGGCCTACAAACCTGACTCAGTTACACCAACTCTGTCAGGAGGAATGGGCCAAAATTCACCCAACTTATTGTGGGAAGCTTGTGGATGGCTACCTGAAGCATTTTACCCAAGTTAAACAATTTAAAGGCAATGCTGCCAAATACTAATTAAGTGTATGTAAACTTCTGACCCACTGGGAATGTGATGAAAGAAATTAAAGCTGAAATAAATCATTCCCTCTACTATTATTCTGACATTTCACATTCTTAAAATAAAATGGTGATCCTACCTGACCTAAGACAGGGGATTTTCACTAGGATTAAATGTCAGGGATTGTGTAACCCTAACTTCCGACTTCAACTGCATATATATATATATATACACTGAACAAAAACATAAATGCAACATGTAAAGTGAGCTGAAATAAAAAAAATAAAAAATTCTCTCAAATTTTGTGCACAAATTTGTTTCCATCCCTGTTAGTGAGCATTTCTCATTTGCCAAGATAATCCATCCACCTGACAGGTGTGGCATATCAAGAAGCTGATTAAACAGCATGATCAGTACACAGGTGCACCTTTTGCTGGGCACTCTAAAATGTACAGTTTTGTCACACAACACAATGCCACAGATGTCTCAAGTTTTGCAGGAGCGTGCAATTGGCAATGCTGACTGCAGGAATGTCCACCAGAGCTGTTGCCAGAGAATTTAATGTTAATTGCTCTACCATAAGCCGCCTCCAACGTTGTTTTAGAAAATTTGGCAGTACATCTACCTGGCCTCACAACCGTAGACCACGTGTAACCACGCCTACCAAGTACCTCCACATCTGGCTTTTTCACCTGCGGGATTGACCAGCGACCCGGACAGCTGATGAAACTGAGGAGTATTTCTGACTGTAATAAAGTTATTTTGTATGGAACTAATTCTGAATAGCTGGGCCTGGCTCCCCAGTAGGTGGGCCTGGCTCCCAAATGGGTGGTACTATGCCCTCCCAGGCCCACCCATGACTGTGCCCCTGCCCAGTCATATGAAATACATAGATTATGGTCTAATGAATTGATTTAAATTGACTGATTTCCTTATATGAACTGTAACTCAGTAAAATCGTTGAAATTGTTGCATGCTGCTTTTATGTTTTTACATAATATTATTTTTGATAGAAATACAAATATAACTTTTGCAGGTGCTCATTAATTTTCAGAGAAGTTGTGCACTTTCCTTTTGTGAAATAACCATTGAGACACTATAGCCAACTCATTTATTATACAACCACATCATGGATGGGGTTAGAAATGAGAAGAGACAAGTGTGTACAGATAAAGACATGACGATGTGCTATCTAGAGACCCTATCAGGGATATTGTCCATATCTTGACAAAATCAGTCACTCAAAGAACTTCAGAAGCTCACTTCAGTCACGAGTCACAAAGGGGCGAAGGAGGAGAGAGGCTTTACTGACAGGGCTGTGGTGCAACCATGACAGAATGATGGGCTGTGGTGCAACCATGACAGAATGATGCGCTGTGGTGCAACCATGACAGAATGATGCGCTGTGGTGCAACCATGACAGAATGATGCGCTGTGGTGCAACCATGACAGAATGATGGGCTGTGGTGCAACCATGACAGAATGATGTGCTGTGGTGCAACCATGACAGAATGATGCGCTGTGGTGCAACCATGACAGAATGATGTGCTGTGGTGCAACCATGACAAAATGATGCGCTGTGGTGCAACCATGACAGAATGATGCGCTGTGGTGCAACCATGACAGAATGATGCGCTGTGGTGCAACCATGACAGAATGATGCGCTGTGGTGCAACCATGACAGAATGATGGGCTGTGGTGCAACCATGACAGAATGATGCGCTGTGGTGCAACCATGACAGAATGATGGGCTGTGGTGCAACCATTACAGAATGATGGGCTGTGGTGCAACCATGACAGAATGATGGGCTGTGGTGCAACCATGACAGAATGATGGACTGTGGTGCAACCATGACAGAATGATGGGCTGTGGTGCAACCATGACAGAATGATGGGCTGTGGTGCAACCATGACAGAATGATGCGCTGTGGTGCAACCATGACAGAATGATGGGCTGTGGTGCAACCATGACAGAATGATGCGCTGTGGTGCAACCATGACAGAATGATGCGCTGTGGTGCAACCATGACAGAATGATGTGCTGTGGTGCAACCATGACAAAATGATGCGCTGTGGTGCAACCATGACAGAATGATGCGCCGTGGTGCAACCATGACAGAATGATGCGCTGTGGTGCAACCATGACAGAATGATGTGCTGTGGTGCAACCATGACATAATGATGCACTGTGGTGCAACCATGACAGAATGATGTGCTGTGGTGCAACCATGACAGAATGATGCGCTGTGGTGCAACCATGACAGAATGATGGGCTGTGGTGCAACCATGACAGAATGATGTGCTGTGGTGCAACCATGACAGAATGATGTGCTGTGGTGCAACCATGACAGAATGATGTGCTGTGGTGAAATCAGTAGGAATGACTAAAACTACAAAGAGATAAGACTGTCATGTCATGTGCCTGTCAAATCATGGGTTGGAGGGGTAAGGCAGCGCCACGTGAGTAACGCACACATACACACATCATTCCCTGCCTCCCTTTACGATCAACCCTCAGTGGACACGATTGATGAAGAAGGGAGGAGTGATCATTGACCATAATCAACCCAGACCTTGTCTGCGTCCCAAATGGCACCCTACTCCCTCCATCGTGCACTACTTTTGACCAGCATATAGTGAACAGGGCGCAATTTGAGGCCATTTAAGGTGTGAACACTCCTTGAGACAGCAGAGCGTCACCTCTCAGGACCTTGGGTATGATTGAAGCTGACCTTCCTACAGATGGACCAGACCTCAATCAGGGACAACCCGTAACTAAGACAACCCACCCAGCCAGCCACCTGCCTGCAGCACTTTTTATTGTCACATTCAAGTTCCACTCTCTCAAAATAACAGAAGTCCATGTAAAAATAACCAACATTATGTTGGTGGGCTTTGCTTTGTGTGATATTAACTGAGAATAACTTATGATGATTTACATTTTCAGGTCATCTATTGGTGTAAATCACTGCAATAATGGCCTTTACCAGTCCTTTCCTTCAGAAAGAGTACATTCAATTGGCCTAGTTTTTAAATTGAGAGGCTACGACAATGTGTTACCCTCTAGTCTCACTTTGCTAGGTGGTTTTCATCATTATCTCGCTCTCTCCCTCGCTCTCGTTTTCTCTCTTGCTCTCTATTGCTTTCTCTTGCTCGCTCTCGATCCAATGATAAGCAGTTCATACTGTTCTGATACACCTATGAGAAGATGTACTCCTTCGAGTATTCATGACAAACATTGTGACACAAATGAAATCAAATGTAAAATGGTTCTCTCCCACCGGCTGCATCTCCACCAGTCAGTCTATGAATAGACCCAGAGTGCTACATGATACGGAGGCCCTTAAGAGTATAGCATCTTGAAAACATGACCGAGAACAGCAAAATAACATATGTAACTGAAGCCACCTCTCTGCCATGTTAAACATAAATGTAACTGCAAAACTACAGTATCGAAAAACAAGAAGAGGAACCATTAGTGAACATCACGTACACATCATTAACAATCCATTGCGATGGTCTGCATGTTGTTTTCTTGTACAATTATGTTCCTGCAAAGAAAAATAATCATAACAAAGGGTTTCAAGACAGGAAGGAAAATGTCTCTACAGTAGGATTGTCATTGTCTAGGAGGAAGAGAGAAGTGATGAGGATAAAACACATTCATGCCATCCTAGACATCCTTCTAGCTCTGGATCCAGAACTCCTGCAGACAGAAAGATATGCAAACTGGAGGAAAAGGAAAGAACTGAGGTATCACATGGCATTCATTGAAAGAGAGAGGGGCAGAAAGACATGATACACAGACAGTGTCATAGTACAGTACATCAGAGAACAGAGGGAAGGACAGAGGCATATATATCCCAAGTGACTCAGGCACGCCTACCTGTTTGGCTGAGCTGAGAGGTACTCCTGCTTTTCCGCGAGAGGCCAACCACTGCCGCCATTTTGGCACCAATACTGGAGCGCCTCTTCTTATCCTCGTCCCCGCCTACCATGCCCACGCCCGTGTCCGATTGGCTGCCGTCCGTCTTCTCCAGGTTGCACATGTCTCCACCAATGCTTGTGCTCTTGGTCATGTTCATACTCCCTGACGACGTGCCCAACTGCCTGTTTTTCATTTTGGACGTAAAGTCACTGTCAGCCACACACCACCATTACAGGGGCAGGCCAGGACAGACAGGATAGAGGAGTAGGAGAGGGAGAGGAGACAGGGGTGGAGACAGAGGAGGAGAGAAGAGGAGACAGGGGAGACGAGAAAATGAGACCGGGGAGGAGACAAGGACAGTCAGCTACAGTAGTCTAGGACTTAGGGAATAGGTTTAGGGACAGAGCTCAGCTACAGTAGTCTAGGACTTAGGGAATAGGTTTAGAGACAGGGCTCAGCTACAGTAGTCTAGGACTTAGGGAATAGGTTTAGGGACAGGGCTCAGCTACAGTAGTCTAGGACTTAGGGAATAGGTTTAGGGACAGGATTCAGCTACAGTAGTCTAGGACTTAGGGAATAGGTTTAGGGACAGGAGCTAGTACAGGATAGCTACAGTAGTCTAGGACTTAGGGAATAGGTTTAGGGACAGGGCTCAGCTACAGTAGTCTAGGACTTAGGGAATAGGTTTAGGGACAGGATTCAGCTACAGTAGTCTAGGACTTAGGGAATAGGTTTAGGGACAGGATTCAGCTACAGTAGTCTAGGACTTAGGGAATATGTTTAGGGACAGGATTCAGCTACAGTAGTCTAGGACTTAGGGAATAGGTTTAGGGACAGGATTCAGCTACAGTAGTCTAGGACTTAGGGAATAGGTTTAGGGACAGGATTCAGCTACAGTAGTC
This sequence comes from Oncorhynchus clarkii lewisi, assembly GCF_045791955.1. Taxonomy (NCBI): domain Eukaryota; kingdom Metazoa; phylum Chordata; class Actinopteri; order Salmoniformes; family Salmonidae; genus Oncorhynchus; species Oncorhynchus clarkii. Next base: position 21,268,671 of record NC_092148.1, read on the forward strand.
TAGGACTTAGGGAATAGGTTTAGGGACAGGATTCAGCTACAGTAGTCTAGGACTTAGGGAATAGGTTTAGGGACAGGATTCAGCTACAGTAGTCTAGGACTTAGGGAATAGGTTTAGGGACAGGATTCAGCTACAGTAGTCTAGGACTTAGGGAATAGGTTTAGGGACAGGGCTCAAGGTCCTCTGTCATGCACTGGATGGGTAGCTGGTTGATTGATACATTAATATGGCTGTTTTACTGCTTTTGTGATCATTGTAAAATGAGTACATATACAAAACAGTCAAAAATGAAAAGTGAATTCAACTAACATGCAGAGAGGTACAGTAAAAGCCTGTGACACCTTGTTCCTCCTTCAACCATCTAAAATGAAACAGTCATATTGTTTGAACAACAAAATATCCTTCACCTTTTTAAGAAATAAGACATCTTAATTCTAAAGCTCTAAATTAGTCTTTCTACTTTTTATCCCCGGCTTCAGATGAGCTATTCATTCTGACTGGCAATCTGTTCTTATTTATTCTCCTCAGGATTCAAGTGATCACGGAGAAGATGTGAAGTTTGACCCTGATTCATGAGCACACTTACAATTCGTGGAAGACTTAATTTCAATGCTGCTGAGAAATTATTCACCCCAACAAATATATATATTCTGCTTGAAAGGAAATAGGTGTCGAAATGAAGGTCTCATTTTGGCTCACAGTGCTAGATTTCAAGTTTGAGAGACGAATGATACCCCGTGCCATGGGTTTCAAGTCCTAATGAGTATAAAGGAGTATAAATACGTGGTAAAGAGCCGCCCGGGGACAGGAGTCGTCTAAAACTGCGGCTGACCTATAACACGCAATTGTCTCATCCAGACGATTATAAGAAGAGTCAGTAGGGTCAAACTTAAGAAAAATCAATGCCCTTTAACAATTACTTCTTCAATTATTTCAATTAGGCTCCTCTCCTCCTCTCCCGTCTCTACCATTCACATCTGTGGCGTTTAGTTCTCTATTCAGTAGGAAGCTGTTCCATAGGCTACTTCCTGTACTTGCTCTGAAGGTGATTATATGGGGCTCGTGTATCCTCACTCAGTGAAGGGATGTTTCTGCTTTTGTATGTATGAACTGAATATGTCCACTGGGTTCGTCCTAATCGCCTGTAGATACTGAACTGAACACGTCCACTGGGTTCGTCCAAATCGCCTGTACTTACTGAACTGAACACGTCCACTGGGTTCGTCCTAATCGCCTGTAGATACTGAACTGAACACGTCCACTGGGTTCGTCCTAATCGCCTGTAGATACTGAACTGAACACGTCCACTGGGTTCGTCCTAATCGCCTGTAGATACTGAACTGAACACGTCCACTGGGTTCGTCCAAATCGCCTGTACTTACTGAACTGAACACGTCCACTGGGTTCGTCCTAATCGCCTGTAGATACTGAACTGAACACGTCCACTGGGTTCGTCCTAATCGCCTGTAGATACTGAACTGAAAGAGGCACAGTGAATACTGTACATCTAAATGACTATTTTATCCTCCTATCATTTAGCCTACATGACTTAGTTATTTAAAAAATAATCAATAATACATGCTACAATTAACTAACTATGGATTACTCTGTTTAACTATGAGTTTCTATCCACCAGCACTACACATGTAAGACTTAAAGCTCCTCAGAAATCAATCAGCCCATAAGCTCACTGTACTAGCTCAGTGTTCTGAGGGAGAGAGGGGTAAGCAAGTGAGAAGTAAGCGATCACTGTCGCTACACATGAGAGAGCGAGAGCGAGATGGGTTGAACTATTTGCACATCATTACCACACTGCATATAGACATAATGAAGACATTTGAAATGTCTTTTGGAACTTTTGTAAGTGTTATCTTTACTGTAAATGTTGTATTGTTTATTTCACTTTTGTTTATTATCTATTTCATTTGCTTTGGCAATGTAAACATGTGTTTCCCATGCCAATAAAGCCCCTTATATTGGAATTGAATTGAGAGAGAGACAGAGAGAGAGAGAGAATGAGAGAGAACGGAGAAAGAGAGAGAGAGAGTAAGGAGAGAGAGCATTTCGCAATATAACTGCTGTTATGATACTGACAAAGTACACCATGATACTACTTCTGGAAAGTTCCCTGGCCTAACCCCATTCATCTCAGTCTGAATGCAGTACGGTGCCAGCAAAACGCTTCTATTGAGCTCAATCGCCAGTCAGAGATGGAGGTGAATGAAATCTAGCCTACACTATTCTCTCTCCACTTCTCCCCTGAACTCAGCAGAGGTGACTGAGCATTTATCCACGCTTCCTAGGCTGTCAGCTCCTCTCTGAATTTGTATTATTCATTAGTTTACCATCAGGTGAATTTAGGAGTTTCCTGATGCAATAGAAGACTTGTTGTAACTAGCTAAAACTATATCAGAGGAACATTTTCTCTACAAATTTAAAATCTGGAATGTTCTACTGGAATCCAGCCTTCTTTAACTTTGCCACCCTGTGTTGTTTTGCATGGTCATGGTTGGCACTGCCTACAGTCTCACTAGAGGAGGGTAAGGGTTGTTAAACAGCGGAGATGTAAATTACAAGCACACCTCATAAAGCCCATTGTTTATGATAGTAAGTTGAGTCAGTGAGAGCTGCTCTGTCGTGGATTACATAGAGGGTTATGTATTAGTCTCCAATAAAGCACATCGGAACCTTTGATGAAGAAGTGACTTCAATATATGCTTTTTATCTCCACTGTGGTGGTGTTGTTTAATCTACTGACACAAAATGACAACAGTGAAGTTGTGGGCTGCTCTTATACATAGTCAAATATTAATTTGAGATCAATATGATCAATATGATTCCTTTATTGATCCCATCAATATGATTATGTAAGCAGCATTTCTATTGCCTGGCTTCATCCTACATCCCAGACAGACAGACCTTCAACAAGGCTATACATAGCTGCAGTTTATCTGAGTCCTCAGTTCAGGGGATGTCTATGAGAGCTATAGCTTGCCTCAAGAATATACCAAAATCTCCCATCTAATGTTACGGATGGCCTTCCACCACTCCTCCTCCCCCTCCTCCTCCACCCCCTCCTCCTCCTTAGCTCATGGCTGAGTCTTGTGTCAGGGCCTGTCCACAGTGCTAGGCAGCTTGGAACACTGAGCCTCTCCAGAGACTGGAGGGACTGGTTTCAACCCCAGCTAACTGAACAAACCAACACTGTGTTCCTTCCTTGTCATGCAGATTGTTGCTGTGTGTTTCATTTTCATCTAGGCCAAGATGTTCCCTCAGCTAAAACAAGACCTGCACAAGTATTTCTGTGTGTTCACGGGCCAACAGGATTTAGTCTGGTTGGCTCCTATCCGAGGAGCTGAGTAGCATTTTAATGCATGTTCAATGTAGGTTTGTTCTTAGGTAAAAATAGCAAAGCCTCTGCACATTTTTGATTTAGAATAAAATACTTTAACAAAAGCATGAAAATGCTTGAACTGAAGTTGAAAAATATGATTGAAAGGATCATTTTTTTCTCAAAACAGCTTTTCAAATGATTAATACTAATTCAAGCTAACTGTAAATAACTTCAGTCACTGAACTGACAGTGACTGACAAGCACCTTGACAACCGGTTGATGAATGATGAATGTCAGATATGGTCATCTCAGGAAAGACAAACCTTGTCTTTCTCCCCTCTCCCCTCATCAGCAGCCTCTACTGTGGGATCTAGATAATCTTGCAGAAAGAGCGGCGCTAAAACTGAGGTGATGCAGAAATAATTGGTTTCTATGGAAACCGTGCTCCCGGTCAGAGAGTTTGCGTGCGTCCTCCTCTCCTCCTATCTACATGAGCCACAGACACACAGATAGACGGCTGAGTCTCAACGTTGAGTGACTGGGGAATAAGAACAGGATATACTGAGATATGCCTTGTTTCATCATTTCTCTGTACAGCTTCCCTTGAGTTTAAGTGTAGAGTTGTTTACTCATCTTTGAGGGGGTGAAACTCTACCTTATTATTAAAGACAGATTTGTCCTTCAATGTATTAGTCTTTACTTAAACTCACAAAAATTAGCAGTTACCCAGGTAACAATAATGGATTAAATGGAGAAGAACGAGGTGTGTGTGGGAAGTGTATGAATGTGTGTGTGTGTGTGTGTGTGTATTTAAATGTACTAATGGAAACTAACTACCTGGACACCACTGGCGACCATCCACTCCTCTTAGCGTAGTTCCGGTGTGTGTGTGTGTCGTGTGTGTGTGTCGTGTGTGTGTGTGTGTGTGTGTGTGTGTGTGTGTGTGTGTGTGTGTGTACATTGATGAAAAGCGCATAACAAAAGAGCTTGTGTTGTATTATACACTTTACATGAAATAAACATGTCCATTGATTTATCCCTATTGTCATGTGATTACATGCATGTGGTAAAAAGGTTATCTTTATCTCCTTGCTGTAAATCATCAACACATCAACTGAACTGAGAAGAGACGTGTAACACTTATCTTGAGATTGGATTGTGAAGACTATGAACGATAACCGTTTCCCAGCACAAAACCCTCAAAGGGAAAACTGACAATAATGTCTGTCATGTATGTCCCTGAGCAATCTACGGCCACTGTAGCTATTCACTATGCTTATTGAGTTATTGAAGAGGTTTGGGTTTCTATACAATGCCCTTGTATTGCCAAATGTTCATTCGTTCTATTAGAAAACTGTCCATGTAGTTCTCTAGTTAGCCTTGTTCATCTCACCTCTAATATGTCAAATTGTTAAGCTAATCGAGCGGAAAAGCCACTCAAATAGTGAACCTCTCTGTCTGTCTCTCTGTCTGTCTTGTCTGTCTGTCTGTGCTCCTCTCTGTCTGTCTGTCTGTCTGTCTGTCTGTCTGTCTGTCTGTCTGTCTGTCTGTCTCTGTCTGTCTGTCTGTCTGTCTGTCTGTCTGTCTCTCTGTCTGTCTTGTCTGTCTGTCTGTGCTCCTCTCTGTCTGTCTGTCTGTCTGTCTGTCTGTCTGTCTGTCTGTCTGTCTGTCTCTGTCTGTCTGTCTGTCTGTCTGTCTGTCTGTCTGTCTGTCTGTCTGTGCTCCTCTCTGTCTCTCTGTCTGTGCTCCTCTCTGTCTGTCTGTCTGTCTGTCTGTCTGTCTGTCTGTCTGTCTGTCTGTCTGTCTGTCTGTCTGTCTGTCTGTCTGTGCTCCTCTCTGTCTGTCTCTCTGTCTGTCTTGTCTGTCTGTCTGTGCTCCTCTCTGTCTCTCTCTCTCTCTCTCTCTCTCTCTGTCTGTCTGTCTGTCTGTCTGTCTATCTGTCTGTCTGTCTGTCTGTCTGTCTGTCTGTCTGTCTGTCTGTCTGTCTGTGCTCCTCTCTGTCTGTCTGTCTGTCTGTCTGTCTGTCTGTCTGTCTGTCTGTCTGTCTGTCTGTCTGTCTGTCTGTCTGTGCTCCTCTCTGTCTCTCTGTCTGTGCTCCTCTCTCTCTGTCTGTCTGTCTGTCTGTCTGTCTGTCCTCCTCTCTGTCTGTCTCTCTGTCTGTCTTGTCTGTCTGTCTATGCTCCTCTCTGTCTCTCTCTCTCTCTCTCTCTCTCTCTCTCTCTCTCTCTCTCTCTGTCTGTCTGTCTGTCTGTCTGTCTGTCTGTCTGTCTGTCTGTCTGTCTGTCTGTGCTGTCTCTGTCTGTCTGTCTGTCTGTCTGTCTGTCTGTCTGTCTGTCTGTCTGTCTGTCTGTCTGTCTGTCTCTCTGTCTCTCTGTCTGTGCTCCTCTCTGTCTGTCTGTCTGTCTGTCTGTCTGTTTGTCTGTCTGTGCTCCTCTCTGTCTGTCTCTCTGTCTGTCTTGTCTGTCTGTATGTGCTCCTCTCTCTCTCTGTCTGTCTGTCTGTCTGTCTGTCTGTCTGTCTGTCTGTCTGTCTGTCTGTCTGGCTGTCTGTCTGTGCTCCTCTCTGTCTGTCTTGTCTGTCTGTCTGTCTGTCTGTCTCTCTGTCTGTCTGTGCTCCTCTCTGTCTGTCTGTCTGTCTGTCTGTCTGTCTGTCTGTCTGTCTCTCTGTCTGTCTTGTCTGTCTGTCTGTGCTCCTCTCTGTCTGTCTGTCTGTCTGTCTGTCTGTCTGTCTGTCTGTCTGTCTGTCTGTCTGTCTGTCTCTCTGTCTGTCTTGTCTCTCTGTCTGTGCTCCTGTCTGTCTGTCTGTCTGTCTGTCTGTCTGTCTGTCTGTCTGTCTGTCTGTCTGTCTGTCTGTCTGTCTGTCTGTCTGTCTGTCTGTGCTCCTCTCTGTCTCTCTGTCTGTCTGTCTGGGAACCTCTCCTGTATTGTGTGACAGAACTGTTCTGCTTCAGCGTCCCTGTTAAGATCTCCATAATAAGGCTGGTTGAAAGCATTACCTTGGAGCACACAATAACGGAGTAAATGAAAGGTACACAGCAGCATGAGGAAAAACACTTCATCAGAACACTGTGCTCTCCAGCTCTCCATCCATCTGCTTTTCATTCACAAGGAGACTCATTATCCAGTCCATGCTCTCTGTCTTTTCATTTACAAAGAGACTCATTATCCAGTCCATGCTCTCTGTCTTTTAATTTACAAAAATACTCATTATCCAGTCCATGCTCTCTGATGCTGTGTCACTGGAGTACTAGTTTGAAGGGGCAACACAGGCTTGTACTGTACCTCTACCCAGAACATTACTATTACCATCAACCTCATGGGTTTTCAGTGATAATACGAGGTACTGTACAGACATTCAAAGTGATTACAAAGAGAGCAGCTGAAAGCATTAACAGCCAGGGTTGAAGAGAGTTGAGGTAGTTGTGGACTGGGAATGGGGTCAGGGGGTCAGGGTTGAAGAGAGTTGAGGTAGTTGTGGACTAGGTTATGGGGTCAGGGGTTCAGAGTCAGGATCAGCTGAGTTTACAAGCACATAGAGCCAGGCGCAGGCAAGGAAAATGACATCATACTGACCCAACACAGAGGTACAGACAGACAACAAGTGATTTAGCAACTGACTGACTACAGCCTAGTGTACCATAACTTTGAGTGGCCTGTTTGTCTGTCCACATCGGTAAAACTTAATACTTAATAACTTCTTGAAGCTAGGGGGCACTATTTTTTTTTTTTGAAAAATAACGTCCCCAAAGTAAACTGCCTATTTCTCAGGACCAGATGCTAGAATATGCATATAATTGACAGCTTAGGATAGAAAACACTCTAAAGTTTCCAAAACTGTAAAAAATATTGTCTATGAGTATAACAGTATAACTGATATTGCAGGCGAAATCCTAAGAAAAATCCAATCAGGAAGTGACTCTTATTTTGAAACCCCTGTCTTTCTATGCATCCCTATTGCCCATTGAAAGGGATATCAACCAGATTCCTTTTTCTGTGGCTTCCATAAGGTGTCTACAGCCTTTAGACGTAGTTTCAGGCCTTTATTTTGAAGAATGAGCGTAAACGTCCACATTGCGTAAGTGGTCTGTTGTTGGCTCTCAGTGTGATTTTTGCGCAAAACAGAGAGGTAGCCATTTTTCCTCCCGGTCCTAGTGAAAAGCCAACTGTCCCGGTTGATATATTATCGAATAGATATTTGAAAAACACCTTGAGGATTGATTATAAAAAACGTTTATCATGTTTCTGTCGATATTATGGATATAATTTGGAATTTTTGTCTGCGTTGTCGTGGCCGCTATTTCCGGTGGTTTCCTAGGCATAACGCATCAAACTAACGGAGGTATTTGGATATAAAAAATATCTTTATTGAACAAAAGGAACATTTGTTGTCTAACTGGGAGTCTCGTGAGTGAAAACATCCGAAGCTCATCAAAGGTAAACGATTCATTTGATTGCTTTTTTGATTTTCATGACCAAGTTACCTGCCGCTAGGTGTACATAATGTTTTTCTGGTATATCGATAAACTTACACAAACGCTTGTATTGTTTTCGCTGTAAAGCATAATTTCAAAATCTGAGATGACAGGGTGATTAACAAAAGGCTAAGCTGTGTTTCGCTATATTTCACTTGTGATTTCATGAATATGAATATTTTCTAGTAAGATTATTTGACCGTTGCGCTATGCTATTTAGCGTAGTTGATGACAATTATCCCGGATCCGGGATGGGTGGTTAAAAGAGAATAAGATCTGAGCATTTAGCTTGATGTGGTTTTTCAAAACCAGACTAAAAATAGTCTGTTTGTAAGAAGCTCTTAGTTCCCACTGTGAATGCAATGTAACACTGATTACATCTTATTAGACAGCTAAACTAATCTGTTAGCCTGCTGCTGAGAAGAACACGCGGGGTTCCAAATCAATTTGTTTTAATCTTGACATACTTTTACAGCCTCTTATGATGACTATCCTCCCTGTTGAAACGAAACAACTGTCATGTCAGTAATATAAAAGTATCATGTAAAACATTATGGGAACATGATAACGGCCATTCCACATAATAATGGATTGATGTTAGATTCATGTTAGATTGAGGGTAGACTGGTAAAGTTTGACCAGACTGAGGTTGGATTGAGGTTAGATTGAGGTCAGGTTAGGTTTGACCTGAGGTTGGATTGAGGCTAGATTGAGGTCAGGTTAGGGTTGACTGGAGGTTGGATTGAGGTTAGATTGAGGTCAGGTTAGGTTTGACCTGAGGTTGGATTGAGGTTAGATTGAGGTCAGGTTAGGTTTGACCTGAGGTTGGATTGAGGTTAGATTGAGGTCAGGTTAGGTTTGACCTGAGGTTGGATTGAGGCTAGATTGAGGTCAGGTTAGGGTTGACTGGAGGTTGGATTGAGGTTAGATTGAGGTCAGGTTAGGTTTGACCTGAGGTTGGCTGGAGGTTAGATTGAGGTCAGGTTAGGTTTGACCTGAGGTTGGATTGAGGTCAGGTTAGGTTTGACCTGAGGTTGGATTGAGGTTAGATTGAGGACAGGTTAGGTTTGACCTGAGGTTGGATTGAGGTTAGATTGAGGTCAGGTTAGGTTTGACCTGAGGTTGGATTGAGGCTAGATTGAGGTCAGGTTAGGTTTGACTGGAGGTTGGATTGAGGTTAGATTGAGGTCAGGTTAGGTTTGACCTGAGGTTGGATTGAGGTTAGATTGAGGTCAGGTTAGGTTTGACCTGAGGTTGGATTGAGGTTAGATTGAGGTCAGGTTAGGTTTGACCGGAGGTTCGATTGAGGTTAGATTGAGGTCAGACTGGTGAACTAGTTAACTAGTTACCTGAGGTCAGTCTCTGAGAACCTCCTCCGCAGCATTTCCTCTTCATCCATCTCCTCCTGTGACTTCTGTGTGACTACAGTGGTCCTCCTCTGACCTCCTTTCTCTTTAGCCTCCTCCTCCCCTTCCCTCTGTTTACCCTGCCCTCTATGTGTACCCCCCTCTTCCCCCCCCACCTCTCGCCCAGCTTCCTCTTCCTCCAGCACCTCCCCCAAATGTTCATCCCCTTCCCGTGATTGGTTCCTTGATTCGGAATAGATGAGGACATGACAGAAGCGCGAACGCGGCACATGCAAAGCAGAAAGGAAATTAAAGAAAGGCATGTGAAACCAAACTGCAGAAATAAGGTCAACAATGAGACAAAATGGAACATACATAAAACAGCTCAACTAAACGAACTAAAAGCAAAAAACCTAGACATGCAGATCTGTTTCAGTTATGTTTCAACACGAGACAACCCATACAGCATACTACATGAGTTACCAGTTACGGGCAAACCCCAACCTGAAGCAGTAGAGTTCAAACATTTAGCTCTATTTTCACCTAGGCAGAGCCAAACCTGAACTCACTGGACAGTGGGAAATAGCACAATGCTAGCTGTGTATTTTCCCCTAAAGTTAAGAAACCAAGTGAAAACTCTTTTCATTGTGGAAAATGTCTGTACTTGGCAACTTTAGTTGGAAGAAAGCTTCATGGCCTTTGGGGTTCGCCCATCCCTGGCAGGCCACAGGTATTACATCTAGGGCTTCTGTCTCCCCTTAGTGTGTTGCTGCATCCTACCTGATCTTCTGCTTTCCTCGCGGCCGTTCTGACTGGACAGACATGTAGCTCGTGCTGCTGAACCGAGAGGCACTACTGGTTCTCGACACAGCGGACACGTCGCTTACATCACTGTCCGAAGACTTGGCTGACATGTTGTCTGAACCCCGCTGACCATCCCTCTTCTGTAAAGGAGAAACACACACCACTCAGCACACAACTAAAAATAGACTTGAAAATGCGACTTTGTGGTAATTATTTTGTCCCTTGATGAGTTTTCCCCCTATATACGCTAATTGTTAAGGACACCTTCCTAATTATTGAGTTGCACCTGCCCTTTAACCCTCAGAACAACCTGAGCAAATTTCAGGTCTGCTGAGCGCACACTTGAATGTTGTGAAAATTCTGTGCAACTTCAAGCGCGCGTTTACTGTGAACACTGAGGCTGTACCCGCTTTAAGTTAGATTTGACAGTGATCAAGTAGGCTACTATGGCTATTTGATCATAATGTAGGCCTACCAGAGTGACCTACCATAAAAATAAAAAAAAGAGAAAATGCATCCCATAACATTTTAACATGGAAAGAGCTGTTCTATCGTTCAGGCTACAGTAGCAGCCAATGTGTGGTGTTCAATGTAGGTCTACATTCCATGAGATTTTTGAAGAAAAAAAAACATGCAGGGATTGACAATAACTTTTATCCACTCAGACAAGGAGGTGACTGAAAATGTTGTTGGGTTGTTTGATGCAAGAAACCACTTTGCAAAATAAAACATTATTATTCTCATACCATTACTACAGAGAATCAGACAAATGATGCTACCCTCTGCCTTCTTAGCTTATTCAAGCCTAACTCAAAATACAACACTGACAACAACAAAAAAGCTCTTTATGCTGGCTCATGTTGACACCAATGCTTCTCCTTTGGGTGGTGGACCATTCTTGATACACACAGGAAACGATTGAAAGTGGAAAACCCCCTGTGGAGGCTACTGAGGAGATAACGGCTCATAATAATGGCTGGAACAGAGCAAATGGAATGGCATCTAAAAACCTGGAATCCATGGAAACCATGTGTTTGATGCATTTGACACCAGTCCACGGATTCCACTCCAGTCATTACCACGGCTCGTCCTCCCTAATTGAGGTGGCACCAACCTCCGGCACTTCAAACGTTTTTTTACCCATTCACCCTCGGAATGACACACATACACAATCCATGTCTCAATTATCTCACGGCTTTAAAGTCCTTCTTTAACCTGTCTCCTCCCCTTCACCTACACTGATGAAAGTGGATTTGACAAGTGACATTTTTCCATTTAGCAAACGCTCTTATCCAGAGCCACTATCAGGAGCAGTTAGGGTTAAGTGACTTGCTCAAGAGAACATCGACATATTTATCACCTTGTCAACTTGGGGATTTCAACCAGCAACCTTTCTTGCCCAACCTCTTAGCTACCTGAACCGCTAGGGTACCTGCCGCCTCATAGCTTTCACCTGGATTTACCTGGTCAGGCTTTGTCATGGTGGTCATAACGTTTAGAACACTCAGTGTATGTGATGTAGATAATAAACTATTTGCCTATTGCAAGAGTTATAGTCTTGTGGGGAAGGAATTTATCAAAGTATTACTTAGAAAATTATAAGATAAAGGACAATAGAACAAACTTTCATGTGGCCAAAATCTCTGCTTTCAATGATTTGTTGGCTTTTTAAGGAGATCCGTTCGTCCAAAAACAATTGCTGGTCAAAGAGCAACTCATTCACATTCCTTATGGCCAATGTTCTAGGAGGAGGACACAGAGAAATACTGTGTTATATAACCAAATAATATTGAGCGATAGTAAAGTTTTCTCCCAGTATAGAACATACTGTTAACCCATTAGTTCAGGTCTATAAAGCCTAAATGTAAGCTAATAAAAATTATTTGGCATAAACAAGAAATGGGAAAAGGACATCTTAGTATTTTTTTTTAGAGCAAGTTGGTGAACCAAGACGTGATGTTAAAACATATTAAAATCATCTGCAAAGAAAGAAATGGTATATTAAAAGCGTATCTGTGTCCAGAGGAGCATTACAGTTTGTAAACATACGGTTATAGTTTGTGGCACTCCTCACAACTAACAGAGTTGCCAAATGTTTGATTTTCCACCTGCTTTTAATAGAACTATAAGTGTAATGCATGCTTAGTGTATTCCAGGACAGTAGTTATCATTCCACACACTTAAAAGGAAGACAGGACAGGATGGACATTCTTTCTCTTATAAGGCTTGGCTCGGGTCTCTTTATAAACACACTTCACTTGACTACTGTCTGTGTGACTCAGGACACAGTCACCGCTACATACCATGGATTCACAGGGTTGATATAATACCTCATGTATGTACGTATACTTGTTCATGAAGCTTGCCAAATTGTGAATACTGCTGGAATGGGTGTTTGGATAAAAGTGTTTTACATCTTATATGCGGTTAACATCCTGTATGTATGATGCGGTTAACATCCTGTATGTATGATGCGGTTAACATCCTGTATGTATGATGCGGTTAACATCCTCTATGTATGATGCGGTTAACATCCTGCATGTATGATGCGGTTAACATCCTGTATGTATGATGCGGTTAACATCCTGTATGTATGATGCGGTTAACATCCTGTATGTATGATGCGGTTAACATCCTGTATGTATGATGCGGTTAACATCCTGCATGTATGATGCGGTTAACATCCTGTATGTATGATGCGGGTAACATCCTCTATGTATGATGCGGTTAACATCCTGTATGTATGATGCGGTTAACATCCTGTATGTATGATGCGGTTAACATCCTGTATGTATGATGCGGTTAACATCCTGTATGTATGATGCGGTTAACATCCTGTATGTATGATGCGGTTAACATCCTGTATGTATGATGCGGTTAACATCCTGTATGTATGATGCGGTTAACATCCTGTATGTATGATGCGGTTAACATCCTGTATGTAGGATGCGGTTAACATTCTGTATGTATGATGCGGTTAACATCCTGTATGTATGATGCGGTTAACATCCTGTATGTATGATGCGGTTAACATCCTGTATGTATGATGCGGTTAACATCCTGTATGTATGATGCGGTTAACATCCTGTATGTATGATGCGGTTAACATCCTGTATGTATGATGCGGTTAACATCCTGTATGTATGATGCGGTTAACATCCTGTATGTATGATGCGGTTAACATCCTGCTCGGCTTTGATTTGATTGCTGCACGGGACACATTTACTGAACATTTTACTGTGTCAGTTTGTATACAAAGTGTTTACTTAATGTCCATGTTATGAATAGAATAGGAAGGAAGGGCTGATATTGGTCTTGCCTTAAGAGTGATAGTCCTGCTTCACGTGTACTGAACATGGATGTGTTAAAGTAACTCCAAGTCAGTTTGTTGGTAGAAAAAGTGTGATGCTAACAATGTTATACTTATGAAAGGGAAAGGACGGCTGTGTCACTGTGTCTTGCCTTGTTGTAGTCCTGTTCCAGTCTGGAGTCGCACCCGGCCCCCTGCTTGAACTTGTTCACCTTCAGCTTCATCTGTCTGGTCCTCTCCTCCACATCCATAGCACCTAGGGAGCAGAGTGGTCAGTGGAGGTCATACTCAGGAATAGGGAAATCCTGGTTGGAAGACTCCCAGAATCACAAGGGAATCATCTGTTATCCTCCAACCAGGATTTCTGGAAAACCTGGGAATTTGGGGGAAATTCACAGATTTTTGCAACGCTACTCAGGAATAGTCTTTTGAAATGTTTTGGGGGTTCTGGTATAAAGCACTGACTGAACAAGTCCTCAAGATATCAGCATAAAAAAGGTTTCTACTTTGATTAAGGAACCCTGCATTACTATGATCCAAAGACTCATTCGGGTATCATTTTCACATGACAATGTTATTGTATAAAAGTGTTGCATGCAGCATTCAGAGTTAGTTCACCCAGACACCAACAGTCAGTCAGTCCATGATGTCACATAACAGACGGAAAAATGAACAGTCGGAAAACCCAAACAACAACTTGTAAGAGATATTCAATTTCATAATGAAGGGGTTCACTTGGAGTTTACGTGAAGGGTTTGAATGAAAGGTGTCAGTTATTCCGTGTCAAAATCTCAGACATGCTCTTTTGGGTCTGGAGCCCTAACTTTACTATACAAACTCTTAGCCATAGTTTTACTGAAATAATTATTTATAATATTTATTCTAAGCAGCCACCAACCTCCCAGAGCTCACAGAGGCTTTGGGGGCAAAACGTGACTGTCCACATGCCACAGTGGGCATGTCAGGTCAGTCAGGTCTGTTAGGTCCGTCAGTCAGGTCAGTCAGTATGTAGTGTGGGGAGTATTCAGATCAGAGGAACCCTATTCCCTAAATAGTGTTCCTATGGGGCTCCGGTCCAACAGACTAGGGAAAGGGCTAGGTGCCATTTGGGACGACCTCACTTCGTGATGTCAGGCAGACTACAGTAACTCTAGCCATCTTACCTGCATCACCATTCTCTGGACACACTTTCATTCTCTCTACTTTAGATTTGTATGATGGTGGTGGGGAGAGGAAGCACAGGCGCATGAGAGAAAGAAAACACAAAAACAAAGAGCAAATGAATGTAGAAAGATAATAGATGAGACTAAATGAAGACCTCCAGGAATGATGGGAAATGAAAGGACAGCCTCCATGTTAGTTTTTCTGCAACATGTGAATATGATTTCCTGTCCTGTCCGTCAGCTTTGTGTGACAGTTGATGAGATATGACCTTCTGCTGTAGTTGAGCAACAACAAGCCTTGTAAAGACAATGGTACAGAATGAGATGCACTTTCTGCCATCTTGGTGGCATATCAGGATTCCTAGGTTCTATTTGTACAACATGCCTCAATGAAATGTCGTCAGGGTTGAATATAGCCGAACAACAGACATGTTACAATGAACACAGTTGACATGTATGACCATGCATGCTTACATGTAAGCAAGCACACACAAACTGAGTCAAATCCATCCCCTCCCCCCCAAAAATACATCTCCAACAAGCTCAATCAGCAGGGAAGAATGGACATGAGAAAGCAGGAGTAGGCGGGATGAAGAAGAGGAGGAATGAGGAAGATGAGAAGGAGGTAAAAAGGGGAGGCATTCAGAAGAAGGAGGGACAGACCTGAGCTGGTCCAACCTGGTGAGTCCGTGTCTTCTGGGGTCACATGACAAAACACAGATACAGACAGAAGACAGGAAATGGGAGTGAGAGGGCTGACACCATGGACAGGAAGTGACATCACTGTGGAGGGCCCTCTTTCACAGTGGCCGCCGCACAGGTCGGGAGGGGGTCAGAGTGTGTGGGGGTGGGGGGGGGGGGGGGGGGCATGATGGGGAGGGGGTGGCACAAAAACGACAACAACAACAAGCACAGAGCACAACAACACAAACAAAATCATACAGCACAACAAAGAAAGATCACATTAACACAAATTGCACTAATGGACAGCCAAGGAGAAAAGTGAAGAGAAGAGAAGGGTGCAGGCCGGGAGCGGCTGGACTAAAAGACCTGTAGTGTTATTGAAAAACAAAGAGGGGGAAAGGTGAGCTGCTGTGTACTGTCCAGAGGAAAGAGAGCTGAAACAGTCAAGTAGACGTTAAGGATGGGAGGAAGAGCGTTGGAGCTGACAAAGCAGACAGAAACCCTAAAAGACTTGAGGTAGAAGAGAGGCGGTGGGGGAGCCACTTGAGTCAAGGACTAATAGTTTACTGTGGAGAGACGGACAGACAGACAGACAGCCTGGAACATAAACAACCAAAAGCAGGCAGAGAGGCGGCGGTAGGTACAAAACAGAAAGCTCCCAAACAAAAGAGTCAAATAAATTGACATAAGTACCACATCAACTTTTCTTTCTTTCTTTCTTTCTTTCTTTCTTTCTTTCTTTCAGAAACCTTGTTGTTGTGATTGAGGCTGAGGCAGAGAGAGTAGGCCCACCAATACCCCTGGGAATGAACAGGTTACACAACAGAGAGAGCTGGGATCGACTAGCAGCCACTCTCCTCTCCAGAGCCTCTGTTTGCCTCCAATTAACAGCCATCTCCCCCTACTCCAGTACATAATCCCACTCCTATTCCTCCACTGAGTCTTGGGAGGAAAACAGAATGTGCTGAGGTTTTGATGAGCTGTGCTTTCATCAGCCTTTCATTAATCACCCCCTGCCGTGTGCAAACCATCTTGCATAATGAGAGAGAGAGAGAGAGAGAGAGAGAGAGAGAGAGAGAGAGAGAGAGAGAGAGAGAGAGAGAGAGAGATACACTTACTGTATGTTATGCATGTCATGGTATTGAATTTTCATGGGATTTTGGAAGATACAGTAAGACCCCATTGTGGGCTAAAAGAGATCAAAATAAACAAAGGAACAAACTGTGGCTTCACACGGGCATAGAGATTCTGCTAACTATGCCAGGGCACGCTGTGGTGGGGGTGGTTAGCGCACAGACTCTCTTCACTGAAGTGACACTGTCCACTCCTGGATGTGTGCCCACCTACCCCCCTACTGTTCCTCTTGCCCCCTTCTTGTATGCTTCCATGTTGAAGGCTTTGATGTACACCCACTGGGAGACCAGCTGCAGCTATACGAGTTGTTGTTGTGCCCAAATGGCACCCTAATTCCTACGTTTGTGCACTACTTTTGAAGTAGGGAATAGGGTGCCATGCGGGACAGAGCCGATCTGTAAGGTCAGGTGACGACACTGATTATTGGCCTTAATGTGTAACGCACTGTAGTCAACATCTGCATTTAGGTCGATTCCGTCTTCATTAAGTTGAATAATTAAGAGAGGCATGAATAAAACAACACTGTGAGACATCTGCCTTGTTCAGTTTTGATCTGATCCCATCACCGTGCCAACTCACCTCACCTCATTGTCAAGTCAAGAGATACCCGCTGTAGCTGAACAAAGCGAGCAGGCAATTTTTGGCTCGTCATCAACAGCATGGTATAAGTTGTAGGTCAATGCTTGTCATCAACAGCATGCTACAACAGCATGGTACAACAGCATGGTAAAAGTCCTAGGTGAACTCATCAATGGTGTACCTTACAGAACACAAATAAACTCTGTTTATTCAAATGCATTAGTTGACGCACACCCAAACATTTTGGCGAGGCGCTGAATAACAGAACAGTAAGATTGTGTAAAGAATATATATAGTCATCAAATCATCAACCTTGTTT
>NC_092148.1:21290814-21300814 GCF_045791955.1 Oncorhynchus clarkii lewisi
CATCTGCTGGCCAGTAGTGGTAATGATATTTCAAATTGACGGACTATTTTAATTTGACCCTGCTTCTCACAGCAGGTAAATAATCCTGTTGCAACAGGAAATGTAAATTATTAAAAGGATTATAATTAATTAATTAATTAATGGACATTTTTGTAGGGGATGATACATTTTTTGTTAGGTCAAATCAAGTCTGACATTTTAAAGTGGAAATTACAAACTTCAGAAGCCTTTTTAAACCTTGAATAGATTACAATTTGTATTTCCTGCTGTGCAAGGAAATTATCTATGACAACAGAGTGATCAAATTAATATTGCAGATCTGTACATCTTTTGTTGGCACATTATCAAGGATGATTTACAAGCTGTTATCGACAGTTTAATGACATTTAGCATTTAAATTGGAACATCTACTAACGACCAACAACCAGTTGCATGAATGTTGTGTCTAAGGTGACTGGTTCAACTTAAACTCTTCAAACTGCAATCCCAGCATGCATCCCTTTTCCTCCACTAGATTTACTTAAATCTCAATAAGCTTTGACTGAAGCACGAAAATCTTACATGTCTAATTGAAATTATCTTTAATTCCAAACGGCAGATTTGACCACATACAGTATATGTAACTAATACTGTTCTATTGAATTGTGTGGTTGTGACATGGGGATAAAGGGCTGAACATTGATTCTCAAACCCTTCAATTAAAGGGCAGAGTAGATTAGTGGTGTGTGGTTGTGATGGGGCTGGGGCACCCACGACTATATGAGCTCAGGGAGACAAAACTCTGGACTTATTAGCATCAGTCTCACCCTCATCATCATCATCGTCATAATGATGAAGATCATCCTTGTTATCATCACCACACACTCACCCAGGTTAGTTAAACACTGCAAATCAACCCAAATCTAATCAATCACATTCATCATCTCAGAAAATATGAAATGTGGATAAAAGAGAGACAGAAGCACGGAAGAAAGTTGACTAATTTAACTATGGAAGCTCTAACTGGCATGCAGAGTCCCACAGCACTGACACACCCCTGAGGGCACTATTGAGGACACACCACCGCAAGGCACACTCCTGAGTGCACTTGCCTTTCCTCCCATTCACAGGTGGGCCTGGCTGAGGCCTGTCCTCACAGTCTGAACGGTAGTGGGACACAGATGGAGCTTTATGAGATCATGGAACACGGATGCATGCACAGAGGCAGGCACACACACACACACACACACACACACGACCCTACACAAAGACGTGCAGGTGTTTGCACGCCCACACACTTGTAAGAATAAATGTACACAAGCACACACACGCAGACCAAACGCATGCAGATATGAACGCCAAAGAAGTATACTGCATGTTTCATGACCAAGCTATTCTACTACTATCACACAGAAGACTTAACTGAATGAATGAACAGACAGATGGGTGAGGAGGAACTAGGAAGAGAGACCTGTGGGAAACTCCAGCTCCTGCCAACACAACCTTGGACACTCTCATTCAAGCCAGTACCTTCATACAATACTGGCTCAACAAATGATCACATTTGAAGGGTTTTGGCTGAGAGGCAGAACGGCTGTAGGGCTTATACAGAAGGTACAACATCATAGTCCATCCAGTACAGGCTGTGTGGACCAGGCAGGGTCAAATTCGAGTTTGCAGTGTTCTGGGATTATTCTATTGGTTCCTATGGTACCAGGCAAACTAATAAAGTGCAGCTTAAGTACATAATGTATTGGACCCAGATCTGGCGTGGAGTTCTCAGCAGAGAGGCACATACATAAAGGTGACAGAGGTGAACCAGGAAGTCTTAAGGCTCAGTCTGCTCTGAGACACACCAGTAGATAGACACACCTGGCTGTGCTTCGTACTGCTCTTGAGGGCAAAGGTCACCAGTAGGCCGCTCTAGCTCCTCCCATGTTCCCCCTGAGCGGTCGGGGGTCGTAGTAGAGACAGATAGATAACAACAGGAACAGGGGCTGATTAGATATCACTTGGTTTGTGGCTAAAGCCGTCAAAGCTAGTTCAGGTCTCAATGTTGACTTCCCTGTCCACATAAAGGAACAATAAAATCAAGGCAGGACGGTTCAACAGGAGTCACCACAGATACTATATCACAACCTTGTAAAACCTTGTAAAAGAGGTATTCTGAGCTCAATGGGACTTCCTGGTTAATAAATACAAATCTAACTGAAGCCAGCATGATGCAACAACATGGATCCTTTGTCTAGGCAAAAAACACAAAGGTACAATCACACACACCTGACTGGATATACATTCCCTGTTCTGCCTTGATTTCTGTTACCTCAACATTTCAAACAACCCTCCTATTTGAATCCCAGCCCAGCCCAGCCCAGCCCAGCCCAGCCCAGCCCAGCCCAGCCCAGTCACCCCAGCCCAGTCAGCCCAGCCCAGCCCAGCCCAGCCCAGTCAGCCCAGCCCAGCCCAGCCCAGCCCAGTCCAGTCAGCCCAGTCAGCCCAGCCCAGTCAGCCCAGCCTAGCCCAGTCAGCCCAGCCCAGCCCAGTCAGCCCAGTCAGCCCAGTCAGCCCAGCCCAGCCCAGCCCAGCTAACTCCAAGTCCCCTGGCCTGGCCTCTATGGATCAGTACCACGTGCAGCAGCAGCAGCATTAGTGCCATGATTAGATAAGTCCTGGCTGTGTCATGCTGTAGGGCTCTGTGTGAGCGTTAGCCCAGGGTCGGATCAATACATTAGAATGCCTCCCCCATTTGCCCACCCACTGCCATTACCCCATCACAGAGAGAGGAGAGAAACGGGAAGGGAGGAGAGAGACAGAGGATAGAGACGGAGAGACAGGAACGGGGAGGTGGGGACAGAGGGAGAGAGGGGGAGAGGAGAGAGATGGGGACAGAGGGAGAGGGAGGAGGGACATAGGAGAGATGGAAAGATGGGAAGGGGGATATGAGAGAGAGGGCAGGAGAGAGACTGGCTGGCTGCAGACTAGGAGCAGAGAGGAGTGCTCATGGTTTCTGACAATGATGAAGGAGTTCTGAGAGTGCTCTGACAAGTTCTCAGCACCAGCTAGGCTTTCTCTCTTTCTCTCTGCTTTCTATCTCCCTCTCTCTCCTTCTGCTCTCCTCTCTCTCTCTCTGCTCTCCTCTCTCTCTCTGCTCTCCTCTCTCTCTCTCTGCTCTCCTCTCTCTCTCTCTGCTTTCTACCTCCCTCTCTCTCTCTGCTCTCCTCTCTCTCTCTCTGCTCTCCTCTCTCTCTCTCTGCTCTCCTCTCTCTCTTGCTCCCTTCTCCTTCTCTCCCGTGGCCCGCTCCCTCCAATCACCACTCAGCTAATCTGTCAATTCACAGCGCTGCTCCAGAGATCTCAGGCTCATCCCCTCCCTTCCATCACCACACCCTTACATCATGTGACACACTCTGTTACAACCTGTCAGAACATTTTAGGGAGAGTTAAACGAGAACATTACATTTGTGCTGATGAATCAAACGGTTTAAGATGTCATTCTGTCTGTGACCCTGAAGAGCTTCAGTAAGAGAAGTAGGATCCCGCTGTCTGTAGTAGTTCTGATTCCTCATCAAGGAGATACAGGATGAAGATAAACTCTCTGCATGCAGGTCAGTTATACCTCTTGTACCAGGGACAGTTAAGGGCACTACATTATAGCCTTCCCAGACTCAATAAAAAGTGAATCATGTATTACTTTGTTTCTGGATAAATGACTTTACTACTAACAACACTGGTTACGGAATCACACATGTTTAAAACACAAATAGTCTACTGCACCGTGTCCACGCCACAACCCCCAGTGATACGTCTCACCTGAGCACTCTGAAGTCATAACACGAAACTGAGGACTGTTCAACATAGAACACAAAACTACAGTAGACCTCATGACAACTGAAAAACATGGAGGCTACGATGCTAGATGACAACACTGACCCAGTGGAGGAACCAGAAGAAGACTAGGAAGCTACGATGCTAGATGACAACACTGACCCAGTGTAGGAACCAGAAGAAGACTAGGAGGCTACGATGCTAGATGACAACACTGACCCAGTGGAGGAACCAGAAGAAGACTAGGAGGCTACGATGCTAGATGACAACACTGACCCAGTGTAGGAACCAGAAGACTCAGTGGAGGAACCAGAAGAAGACTAATGCTAGATGACAACATTGACCCAGTGTATGAACTGAAAAACTGGAGGCTACGATGCTAGATGACAACACTGACCCAGTGTAGGAACCAGAAGAAGACTAGGAGGATACGATGCTAGATGACAACACTGACCCAGTGTAGGAACCAGAAGAAGACTAGGAGGCTACGATGCTAGATGACAACACTGACCCAGTGTAGGAACCAGAAGAAGACTAGGAGGCTACGATGCTAGATGACAACACTGACCCAGTGTAGGAACCAGAAGAAGACTAGGAGGCTACGATGCTAGATGACAACACTGACCCAGTGGAGGAACCAGAAGAAGACTAGGAGGCTACGATGCTAGATGACAACACTGACCCAGTGTAGGAACCAGAAGAAGACTAGGAGGCTACGATGCTAGATGACAACACTGACCCAGAGATAGATAAAGATAAATAGATACATTAAAATAAACAACATCAAATGTTTATGAAGAGACAACATCACCAATATCGCTAACTGACCAAGGTTACAATGCATGTTGTCAACCTTCTACAGGACACCCTGGTTAACACTGACAAGATATATAGAGTACTGAGACCATAAGACACACAAACTCACTAAAACAGAAGACACAGCTTAACAAGGAATTCTGAGCCAAGCTCTGTCGTTCATGAGCAACTGACCAGAGAGAACCCACAGACAGCAGTATCTGTTAAACTTGTTATGAGCCTTTTCCCCACTCAGAGGTTTATGGCACAAAATAACCAATATCTCAAGGTGCCATACCCAGCTAAAGACTAGCAAATAACAAGAAACAATTGCTTCTGACAAAGAGAAGCTTCAATCAAAGTCAAACCTGTTCCAAAGTAAGTGACCATAGTGACCAATGGAGAAAAACCTTAAGGTGTCACCAAACCAAAGCAACCAGAGAGGCCCAGAGCTGGGTATGGAAAATAAAGCTGAGAACTTACTTCTGCCCTTGGTCCCTGTGGGTGGAAGCTGTGGTAGTTGCCGACCTCCTCTCCTGTCGGACATGGGGGTACTGGTGGGGCTGGTTTGGGCCGATCCGCTGCGGGGGTTCGCCCTACGGGGGGAGGCACAAAGTGGTACAGTCCGGGTGAGTCAAGGATCAGAGGTCAGGCACAGAGCTGACCTGTGATTGGTTGGAAGATCCCGGACAAGCAGAAGGACTACATTTCCCAGCGTGCTTTGCTTTGTCATGTAAGAGGAGAGGATGGTTTCAGGCTGGTTGTTGAAACATCAACACATCAAACAAACAAACTACTACTGTCTACTGGGGTTGGTAATGAACCAAACATGGAAAAAAGATTGTATCAAACACATACTGTATATGCTGGACATGTTGTGTACAATCATGTCCATGCTCAACCAGGGAAGCTGCCATGTTGTTGGATCGGTCAAAGCTGGACACATAACAGATCAATTACCTGATCAATTAATAACTAACTGCCTTTTACTTTCTGTAGTGTATTTTTTTCAATCTATCGTATTGAACGTATTCTCAACAGATATTCTTTCTCCCATAAGACTTGTATTGTGTTTTTACACCAACTGCCAGTTGAGCATCTGTGTCTGTTAAACACATCTGTATTCAAAAGGGGTTCTGAGAATATGTTTTGAAGTCAGGCTATGTAGAAGCATCAATTTAATACTGTAGCTTGAATTAATACTTCATTTGCTAAACATTAATGACTAAAAGTTATTACCTGAAAATGTCTAGTATTGAGGAATACTGGTATCTTAACCATACTCGAATTAAAAGCACATAACAGATGATCAAGCTCATTTGTAATTGGTAGTTTGCTGACTGATTTGAATAAATTCTACATATCTGGTGTAGGCCAAAGCAGGGTATCTGGGTTCCTTCTAATTCATGTCAGCACCTACCAGTTTGTGAACTCTAAAGCGCATCAAAACAATGACATTTGGCACATGACATGCTAGAGATAATGTAGCATCAGTTTTGCAACAAAGGTGATGAATGGCATGTTTCACTCGACCCGTCAAGCTGCAAGGAAAGAGTGAGGACAGCGCTCGTTGGGTGTTCGTTCAATGTGGACCAATGCGATCATGCGATCTGACGTTCTACAAAAGATTGCAAAAAAAAAACTGGAATAAAAAAATGTAATTACAGGATAATAACAGGTTAGTAAAGAAAGAAAAGCACAATGGTGATCCATCACTACTATACTCAGTCAAAGTAGTGTATAAGTAGTGTGCTCCAAAAACAAAAACAGTTACTATCTAATCTACTACCAGTCTGGGATGGGGAAGGAAATGCAGCACCATTCGTTGCTTTAGGAGGGGGGCGGAGTAAATGATAAAGTGGTGAGCTGGCTGGATGCTGATTGGATGCTGGGTGGGTGGTGGGGGGTTGGTGGTTGGTTGCAGTGAGACAGGCAGAGAGAGGGGCGGGTGGTGGTTGTTATTCTTTGGATTGGTGGGGCAGTAGCTATGCAGTGGAGGCTGGTGGGAGGAGAAATCGGAGGATGGGCTCATTGTAACGGCTGCAATGGCAGAAATGGAAAAGTATGAAACACATCAAACGCATGTTTTTGATTCCAATCCATGAATTCCATTCCAGCCATTACAATGAGGCCATTGTCTGATTTATAGTGACACCAGCCTCCTGTAGATGTGTCTGTCTGGTCACCTCGTTAAGGCAGGTGAGGGAGGGGCGGAGCGTCCGGAGGGTAAAGACGGCATGGACCTCATGAGGGCGGAGTCAGGCCGCTCCGTGGACCGCGAGCGGGAGGTGGTGGTGCGCTCTAGCGCGGGACGCTGGTCAGCTGATCTGGACCTGCTGTGATACACATGCCTGTCAACGGTTCCGTGGTTCCTGCAACACGTTATTGAGAGAAGGGAAGGAAGCTGCTGCTGATGATCAGGTGACATGATACAGCAGAGTGATGCATGCCCTGGGTCCCTGGACTGGGCCCCATAGGGCCCTGCTGGCACCTACAGTAGAGTAGGAACAGGACATAGCAGGTGTGACAGGGAGGGACAGGGACAGGCAGGGGACAATGTGTCCCTCATCTGTGGTAGGTGACTGAGTGAGTGAGTGGGAGGCCCTTTGGAATCTGTCTGTGAGTGAAAGACACTGGGTGAGATGTGAGAGAATCGTGGATTAGCATGTGTTGGTTGGTTTCCATTCAGCCCACTAGCTTACTATACTCCTGCAAGGTACATGCCGAAAGCTGTCTCCGCCCTGCCATTGTAAAATGTAACTGAAATCTAGTTGGAAAAAGACAAAGAAAATATATTTTTGGCACTTTTGAGTAGTTTGGAAATAAAATGGAATAAAATGCATTTCACACACATACACCGTGTACACAAGAAAATCTACACAGTATCATTATGTAGAATAAAAACATGAATTTGCTGTTGTTTTGTATCGTGTTGTTCCATAAGTGTCTTCATAGGCAGTAAGTGTCATTACCTCTCAATAGCATGTGTATATCTGAAAATCAGGTCATATCAGTTAGACAAATCATTGTCGTTGCAAATGCTCATGAAGAAAATACCTTACTTAGACCAGATGTGGATTATCATCTGACATGAGCAGCATTTGCAAAGCCATAAACAAACACCAAACACTGAGGACACGGTGGCAGCACAGTTAAATAGTGAAATGTTAAGAGTGAAAAGTTGTCCAACAGAGGCTATTCTTCCTGCTTCCTGTTGTAAAGCTGCCAATTGCAACAAAGCGGTCACTCCTGATGCTGTAGGCTAGCCAATCGCAACACAGCATTCGGGTCACTCCTGTTCAACACCAGCCAATCGCAATACAGTGGTCACTCCAGTTGTAACCCACCCAATCGCAACACAGCCACTTCATCAGCCAGTGAACGACCTTACGTTGCCTGAGACTTTAACGATGGTGACCATCATCATAATCATTTGTGGTCTACGATCCTCAGGTCGTTATGTCCAGAGACTTATGGCTTTGAACAGTAAAGGGGATGTCGGAATCTAACGACTTGTTACTTACTAGAGGTGTGTTGTAATGAATAATGTAGTTCACCATAGCTCTCTCTCTCTCTACCGTTCAGGATATTCCCTTGGGATTTCAAACCGGTCAAAATACTAATTCAAACAGTATATACTCAGATAATACTTTGCACACCTTTGTTGCACAGTAGAAACATTAAAAGTCTAGTTAGATCGACTACAGCACCGGTGCCACTGTAACAACTACACTGTTATTATCTTGTCTCCCACTGCATTCCTCCTGCTAAAACTATACATCTACTGTAACATCTACACTGTTATTACCTTGTCTCCCACTGCATTCCTCCTGCTAAAACTATACATCTACTGTAACATCTACACTGTTATTACCTTGTCTCCCACTGCATTCCTCCTGCTAAAACTATACATCTACTGTAACATCTACACTGTTATTACCTTGTCTCCCACTGCATTCCTCCTGCTAAAACTCTCCCTCTCCGTCTCTCTGACTCTCCCTCTCCGTCTCTCCCTCTCCGACTCCCCCTCTCCATCTCTCCGACTCTCCCTCCCCGTCTCTCCGACTCTCCCTCCCTGTCTCTCCGACTCTCCCTCTCCGTCTCTCCCTCTCCGACTCCTCCTCTCCCTCACCGACTCCCCCTCTCCGTCTCTCCGACTCCCCCTCTCCGTCTCTCCGACTCCCCCTCTCCATCTCTCCGACTCTCCCTCCCCGTCTCTCCGACTCTCCCTCTCCGTCTCTCCCTCCCCGTCTCTCCGACTCCCCCTCTCCGTCTCTCCGACTCCCCCTCTCCGTCTCTCCGACTCCCCCTCTCCGTCTCTCCGACTACCCCTCTCCATCTCTCCGACTCCCCCTCTCCGTCTCTCCGACTCCCCCTCTCCGTCTCTCCGACTCCCCCTCTCCGTCTCTCCGACTCCCCCTCTCCGTCTCCCCCTCTCCGTCTCTCCGACTCTCCCTCCCCGTCTCTCCGACTCTCCCTCCCCGTCTCTCCGACTCTCCCTCCCCGTCTCTCCAACTCTCCCTCTCCGTCTCTCCAACTCTCCCTCTCCGTCTCTCCCTCTCTGTCTCTCTGACTCTCCCTCTCTCTGACTCTCCCTCTCCGTCTCTCTGACTCTCCCTCTCCATCTCTCTGACTCTCCCTCTCTGTCTCTCTGACTCTACCTCCCTCCGTCTCTCTTACTCTCCCTCCCTCCGTCTCTCTGACTCTCCCTCCCTCCGTCTCTCTGACTCTCCCTCCCTCCGTCTCTCTGACTCTCCCTCCGTCTCTCCGACTCTCCCTCCTGGTCTCTCCGACTCTCCCTCCACGTCTCTCCAACTCTCCGTCTCTCCAACTCTCCCTCTCCATCTCTCCCTCTCCGTCTCTCTGACTCTCCCTCTCCGTCTCTCTGACTCTCCCTCTACGTCTCTCTGACTCTCCCTCTACGTCTCTCTGACTCTCCCTCTCCGTCTCTCTGACTCTACCTCCCTGTCTCTCTGACTCTCCATCCCTCTGTCTCTCTTACTCTCCCTCCCTCCATCTCTCTGACTCTCCCTCCCTCCGTCTCTCTGACTCTCCCTCCCTCCGTCTCTCTGACTCTCCCTCCCTCCGTCTCTCTGACTCTCCCTCCCTCCGTCTCTCTGACTCTCCCTCCCTCCATCTCTCTGACTCTCCCTCCGACTCTCTGACTCTCCCTCTGACTCTCCCTCTGTCTCTCTCCCTCTGCCTCTGACTCTCCCTCCGCCTCTCTTCCTCCCTCTGTCTCTCTCCTAATGGTTCTGGCTATAGCAGAAAGAGAAGGCACACAGTTGGAATGGGAGTAGAAGGGACATCTATTCTCCTCTCCTCTATGACTGTGTTACTGCCATGGGACGTGAGAACCATTCATCTCCCTGCCAATCTACAGTCAGACAGAGTGAAGCTA